>NW_024412376.1:140652756-140673349 GCF_014898765.1 Herpailurus yagouaroundi | reverse complement strand
GTAACATAAGGAGTTTCTGGGGATTAAGAGACAGACAACTTGGGCGGCCATTATTCAGTCTGCACTGCACCCTGATAAAAATGATTCAGTAGGAAGCATAATTGTTGGCAAAGGAAAAAGAGGAATTGCTGTGGCAATTTCTGGAGTTGCCTAGAGGTGTGCCATGTGGCTAGTACCCAAGTGACATGTTTGGCATTACATAGCGATTGAAATAGTTCTCTATACTAATAAGTAAGAAGGCAGCTTACGTGATTGTTGGTAGATGCAGATAAATTGATGCAGAAGAAATCATATCTTAGGTTAGGAGGATCTTATTGATTACTGACCTGGCTCTAAAATGGGTTGATGTGAACTGACCTAATTATAAGCTTTCTAATTGACACTTTCCAAATAGACAGGGTCCGTGACTTGGTAATAATAAGTTGGTTGAGTAGTAGCTAACCAATATTAGGTAATAATGCCTTTAAGTAATGTGGTACCATGCAACAACAAAAGCTGTTGTTTTTCCACCTCTGCCTGCTTTCGCCTCCCTTTGGAGTTCTCTTAGCGTACCATTTTCTGTGAACTTGGTATATATTTTTAATGTTTATTTATTTATTTATTTATTTATTTATTTATTTAGAGGGAGAGTGGGCATGCATGCACAAGCAGGAGAGGAGCAGAGACAGAGAGAGGGAGAGAGAGAATCCCAAGCAGGCTCCACACTGTCAGTGCAGAGCCCAATGCAGGGCTTGAGCTCATGAACCGTGAGATCCTGACCTGAGCCGAGCCCAAGAGTCAGATGCTTAATTGACAGAGCCACCCAGGCGCCCCTCTGTGCACTTAATATTAAATGGTGGACTCCTCAATAACTGCAGAGAAGTCATCTCATTCAGATGATAGCATAGCTGAAATAGTATGTGAAACAAAAAGAATCTGTCTCTTGGGGCGCCTGGGTGGCGCAGTCAGTTAAGCGTCCGACTTCAGCCAGGTCACGATCTCGCGGTCCGTGAGTTCGAGCCCCGCGTCAGGCTCTGGGCTGATGGCTCAGAGCCTGGAGCCTGTTTCCGATTCTGTGTCTCCCTCTCTCTCTGCCCCTCCCCCGTTCATGCTCTGTCTCTCTCTGTCCCAAAAATAAATAAACGTTAAAAAAAAATTAAAAAAAAAAAGAATCTGTCTCTTAACTTTAGTAGGTTTTTGTTTTGTTTTGTTTTGTTTTGTTTTGTTTTGTTTTGTTTTAAGTAGCTGGAATTGTTTTTTTTTTCTTCCCCCCTAACAGCCAAAGACTTTAGGGAGGGGTGAATTTTTCTCCCTGATATTGCATGTCGTCTTTGTGGAAAAGTAAATGAGGCCGAGTTCTCCACTCTTTCAGAAGTCTGAAAGGGGCTGGAGGCTACATTGGCCAGGAATTTCGTCTCATCACCCTGGTACAGCACTAGAGAGAAAATGTAATCCAAGCTCAGCTAAATGAACTATTCCTACCCCCCACTACCTGCACCCAGGACTTACTTTTCAGCAGAGAAATTGAAGGACAGGTGAAAACCAAACAAAACACAAAAATAAGCAAGGCCGTAGTACAACATTCACACCAGGAAGGGAGTCGGGCAGTGCCTGTTCTGTTTTCCAGCCTGTATCCACGTTAGACACCTATCCAGTAAATTCTACACACCTACACACCTCCCATTATGTTTCCTTCTTTTTTTTTTTTTTTTTTTTTTTTGTTGTTGTTGTTGCTAAAGTTGGATAGATTTTAATTCCTGTTACTTGAGACCAAAGAACCCTAACTCATGGACTAATTTCAGGGGACTTATACTTCAGTCCAAAGAAATAGGACATGTGATCAGAAAATGTCTAAATGAGCATCTCTGTCAGGAGGTACTAGCAGTCAGTCAAAATGGAATTTGAACTGGACCCTGAGGCAAAGTAGAATTGAATTCCTTTGAGTGGAGGGGGTGAATATTACAGGCATAGAAAACAAGGGATGTGCAGTGGGAATTGAGAATGACAGATTTGAGGACTAAAGAGAAAAGACTAGATGAAGCAGAGGGTTTTCTTTGAGAAGATGCCAAGCCAATAGCATAAAAACTCTCTTGGAGTCTCAGAGATGACATTTGAATGCCAAGAAGACTGTGGCCAAAAACATGTCTAAGTTTACATCATTGGCTCAATATAGACAGAGGTGGCAATGTAGATCTTTAAGCTTGCAATAAGAAATTAAAATTAGATACGAAACATATCTAAATATGTCTAAATATATTGTGTGTGATGGCGTTGTAGTTGTGTGTGTAAGGAGGTTGTGCATCCGTGAGAGAAAGAGAGATTGAGAGAGAGATTCTAGTCCAAATTTCTTCCTTTTCACAGAGGAGAACCCTCTCAGACAAGGAAGAGTAGTGGAGAGGAAATTTATTACCGAGAGAAACACATGAGATGTGTTTTAATTAGATGTTTTAATTATTTTTATTATTTTGTAGTTTCATGAGTCCTACAATGTAAATACATTATTTATTTTGTATTGATGAGGAAAACAAAACACAGAAAGATGAACGAACTTGCTGAAGTTTATGTTGCTAGTAAGTGGAATAGCCAATTTTTCCAAGGTTAAACATTGATTAAGATGCCCAATTATAGTCTATTGTTGGAAATTTTGAAGGACATACACAGTTAGTCACATAACCTTGCGCTGGACCAAAACTCGGAAAAAAGATTGCAGTATGATTTTGTGTTGTTTCCAAGCTCTTCTTTCTCAAACATTCCTCAGTGTAAAATATGGGGATAATTAAGGCAAACGCTGGAATATAAAATTTCTAAATCTATTAGTAAAACAATTAGGTATGAATTAAAAAGACAGAATTATGTAAGTTTCAATAAAAACATCCCCACAATATATACCAAATGTTAAATGTCTGTTTTATCCATAGGTAAGCAAAATGCCTGATTTCTTCTTAACTTAAACTCCAGCTTATTTTACTAAAGGCATATGTGAGTTATTATTCACTGTGATGTTTAATTAATTTCATACTCCTCTCTACTGATATTTCTTTATAGTGTCACTTGAAGGACACCATGAGATTTTTATTTTAATTAAGTCATGATTCTGTTGCAGTCCTAAAGTTGGATATTCCCATTCAATTAATTTTGATTTTGTTCCCTAGATGAAATATGTATATTATTTTTTTTTAAAGTTACAAATCTTACCATATTTTCTGTGGGAATACTTTATATAGATATCATGTTTATGATTAATTTCTTCTGCATCACACTGAATATTTTTTCTGTGGTTGAAATGTCCGTAATCTACTTCCATTCAGTGAAATAAACAAACAGTACGCCTGGCTCATGAAATGAAACTTTTCGTTCCTAAGCAAAAGCTATGGATTTAATTATATAAATTCTATAGTTTAAAAGATTGTGTGTGTGATTATCAGCATTGGTGAAATGGTGCTATTGGTTATTATTTACGGGGAATAAGTGGTAAATTGAAAGCTGAAATAATTTTATTAAAAATGTGCCATATCCTCCATTTGAAAAATATATTATTAAGATTTATTTAGAAAAATAGTGCATGTATATATAAATTGACTAATTACAAAATAACACTTCTCTCTGGACCTATTACTTTTAAGGGCTTTTTTTGGGTAGGAAGCTTGACAGGTGAATATTTGGCATCATTCATTCTCTGCAAGAATATAAAGATAATCATAGGAAGCATGGACGCTTCTCCTTAGTGAATAGCAAAATAATTCAATAATGACTAAATTTATATGAATACATATGTGTATATACATGTGTGTATATAGATACACACATATATATATATGTTTCTATAATTGTATAGAATTTACTAGTTGGCAAATTTCATTAGGACAGAAAGCATGCCTGTGCTGTTCATTATTATATCTCCACATGCTTAATACTCAACTTCAAACAGGTTAAATATAAATAAATATTTGCTTACAATGTATATAAAAATTTTTAGAAGTGAATAAATTGACTTCTGGCAAATTCTGGTAAGGAGTTAGTCCCCCCTATCATAATAGACTGTTACATTCCAACAAGTATATAAGGCAATTGGTCTTAGTCATTGGACAAAGGCAGTACAGGAATATGACCCCTCAAAATAAGGAGCCTCATGAAATAAAATCTACATTTGCCTGCCTCTCTGCCTGGTAATTTTTTTTTCCAACTTCAGTGCAGGTGGCTGGAGTTCAACAGAGCAAAGTGGGTCCACTTGCCAAAGGAGGCAGCAATCAGCATTGATGGTTACTGATGTGTCTAGAATCTGAGGAACCTGAAATTAGAGAGAAGGGCAGTAGTAGAAAGAATTATGGGAGTTGGGGGTTTTCTCCTGCCATGTGTTGCCTAAAGGCTGGGCTTAGTGTTTGCAGGTTTTAGCAAAGAGTGGTTGCTCTAAAACTGAGGGTGATAAAAAAACAATCCTAGATGTTGAGCACTGCTGAAGATACTGGGATTCCAGTTTAACCGGAAGACAGAGACCTTGTTTATACCACTGGGATTAGGCTGGGACAACAGAAGTCCATGTTTTAGAGGTAAGGACCACAACGTAGAAAAAAACTACTGTAGACGTGCTTTAACAAAGTCTGAAACCTAGACTTTACAAGATGTGCAGAGGAGAAAGAGTTTGGATATTATTTCAATATCAGCGGTAATTCCTGTATCAAGAAGCTATAAATTTCTATTATATAATTGTTACTACACAGGCATAGAACCAGGAAATGTGCACAATAGTCTCAACCAAAAACAAAAATCCTTCTTTGTTCTTTGACCTCGTATGTTCTTTCACCACAGCGTACAATAAAAATGAATATCAAAAAGACATCCGGAAGCATAATTTTCTTTTAAAGAAAATACATCATGATCAGGTGGGTTTATCCTATGAAACAAGTTTGCTTCAACAATTTGTCATACTTATCAGTTTGTGATCATGGAATGTTATTTTATCATAACTTTAAAACTGATGTTTCCAATTGATTTTGAGTTGGGATGACTTTTCACGTTCATTGGCCATTTGCTTTATGTTAAATGAGAATTTCCTGTTTTCATGGTTTGTTCTTTTGGCTCAGTTTTATGCCATTTTTTAATAGTCTGAAAAAATAAATCTTTTGTAAATTGTACTTACACATTTTATTCCAGCCCATTTGTGGTTTTCATGTTTCTAAATGGTGGCTTTTGATGCACAGAGGTTATCTTTTTATAATATAGCTATGGTTTTCAATATATAGCATTTTGGATTACACTTCCTGTGCCTTGCTTAAGAAACTCTGCCCAGATGTCATGAAGATATTTTATGATTAAAGTCTTGCTTTTCACAAAAAAAATCTGTAATTTATTGAATGTTTCAACTTTTTCTACTGACCATAATGGTTTTTATCATATACTGTATTAGTTTCCTGTTGCTCCTATGACAAACTTCCATAAAGTTAGTGATTAATACAACACTAATTTATTATCTTTCAGTTCTGAAGTTCAGGAATCCAAAATGGGCCTCAGAGGCCAAAATCAGTATGTCAGTGGAGATACATTTCCTCTGGAGCCTTTGGGGGAGAATCTGTTTTCTGGCCTATTCCAGGTTCTAAAGGCAGCCTGCATTCTTTGGCTCCTTCCAAACAGCACTTATATATCATTCTGGGTCTTGCTTCCAACATCACATCTCCTACCCAAACTCTTCTGCATCCCTCTTTTACTTACGAGGATCCTTATGATTACATTGGACCCACACAGATAATCCAGAACAATCTCCCCATCTCAAGATCCGTAACTTAACCCCATCTACAAAATCCTCTCTGCCATGGGGAAACATATTCACATAGTAGAGAGATTAGGGCACGGCAAATTCAGAGGACCTCTCTTCTGCCTACCAACTATACTTATTTCAAAAAATATATATATGTTAACATGTTCACTCTTCTCTTCTATGGCTTTAGTTTTCTATCTCTGCCAAAATACCACATTCTCAAATACTATTTATTTACAAGAGGCTATTTGGTAGAGCAGGCCTACATGTCCCTCCTACTCCTTTCCTATTTTGGTCTAATTGAAATATTTCTTACCATTCTTGGTATTATTATCATCCATATTAGTTTTAGGTTTGATTGAAATAACTCTGGAAAAATCCTGAGTATTGATTGGAATTATACTTAATTCAGAGATTATTTTGGTAAAAAATGACCCTTCCTTTGTGGACCCTTTGGACTCATGGGGATTACTCATTTATTTTTTATCCATTTCCATTTATTTATATATTTTATTTCCTTTAATAGAAACATATAACTTTGTCCATAATGACAATTTTCCTCTCCTAAAAGATTATCCTTAAGCTTGCTATAGTAGTTTTATTTTGCTATTCTGTTTTATGACTGTTTTGAATCGTGGGGTTGTTGGTGGAAATATTTACTTTGTATTTTTATACGTTTTGCATAATTACAGTCAATTGTGTACTTATTGAATATATTGAACACACCCATTTTGGGCTTTGTTCTTTGTACTGCCAACAGCAGTGAGTAAAGCATATTTAAAACAAAAATAAATAAATAAAACTCTGTTTCATCAAAGTTATTTTTTCTTATTTTTTAAAAATTTTTTAATGATCACTTATTTTTGAGAGAGAGACACAGAGCAGAAGTGGGGGAGGGACAGAGAGCGAGGGGGACGCAGAATCCAAAGCAGGGTCTAGGTTCTGAGCTGTCAGCACAGAGCCTGATGCAGGACTCAGCCCCATGAATCACAAGATCATGACCTGAGCCAGAGTCAGACATTCAACCGACTGACACCCAGGTGCCCCTGCCTTCATTAAATTTAGATTTTAGGAGGCAGACAGTAGGAAAAATAATTAAGCAAAAGATACAGAATGTTAGACAGTGATACCTATTGGGAGAAAAACAAAACAAAAAAGGGAACAAAGGTGTTGAGAGCCGGGTTACAGCTTTGGATTGGATAGCAACAGAACACTGACAACAAAGAGGACATTTAGTAGATATTTGGAGGAATTCAGGGAGATCCTATGGACTATATTTCTAGCAGAAAGTGAACTCAGAAGTTTTGAGGGGGAAAGATGCCTCACATATTCAAGGGACAGCAAGGAGGCCAATATGGCTTGAGGGATGCAATCAAAGTCAAGACCACGGGAGACGAGACCGGAGATGCAAGCAGTGTGGAGCATATCCTGTTGGACCCCTTGAGCTCTTGCAAAGATGTGGGTTTGGACTGTGAACCAGACGAGTAATGGGAAATCTGAGCAGAGGGGCTAAATGACTTAAGTTTGAGCATGTTCTCTTTGCCTGCTATGGGGAGAACACTTCTCCCCGTCAAGTGGCACCCATTAAGTGGCAGCTTGATTTAGAGTTTGTTTCTAAAATTGAGGTAGGAGAGAATAGTTGCTTAGAATAGATTGTAGTAGGGGCGCCTGGGTGGCTCAGTCAGTGAAGCGACAGTTCGTGAGTTGGAGCCCCTCATCAGGCTCTCTGCTGTCAGCAGAGTCCACTTCAGATCCTCTGCCCCCCCTCTCTTTCTGCCCCTCCCCTGCTCGTGCTCTCTCTCTCTCTTTCTCTCAAAACATAAACATTAAAAAAAAAAAAAAAGAATCATTGTAGAAATGATGCTTAGAGGAAGGGGTAAAATGCAACATATATTTTATAATCATTTTCATATTGTTCCATTGTCTTATGATTTTCAAGTTGCAGTGGTAATTTTCCTATTCATTGCCTTACTAATTTTGACTCATGCAGGTTTGTAAGTTTTTAATGTGAACTCATTTTTGACAGGTATTTCTTTCCCATGGGAGAACAAAATGTGATTCGGGTTGTGAATATGTTCTTACAGATTTGGTTGTTGTTTTGTTTTGCTTTGTTCAGCCAAATGCCTTAGAGACATCACTGTCTGGTTGAATTGTATGTTCCCACTATGCTTAAGTCTTGATTTCCACTGTATATCATAGTCATAAAGCCTAATAATCTCTTCCCTTAGAACATAGATTTCCATCCCATACCATTTTCCTCTGCCCTCTCTCACGCTGACTAGTGGCCTTGCACTATGATCTCACAAACTCACAGATCTGTTGTTGGGTTCTCTCTTCTTTCATGACACTTAGGGATTTCTTCTTTTATATTTTGAGTTATTTTGTAAAGAATCACATGCATTAGATTTTCTAATGTTTATAAGGGACTTTACTGTTTTGCTTTTATTTTTGTTTTATATATATATGTATATATATGTATATACATGTATATACGTATATATACATATATACATGTATACACATATATATACATATATATACATATATATGTATATATATGTATACATATATATACACATATATATACATATATATATACATATATATACATATATATACATATATACATGTATATATACATATATTTACACACATATATATATACGTATTTGAGAGAGAGAGAGAGTGCACAAGCTGGGGAGATGGGTAGAATGAGAAAGAGAATCCCAAGCAGGCCCCATGCTGATCTGGGTTTGACCCCATGGCCCTGGGATCATGACCTGAATGGAAATCAAGAGTCAGATGCTCAACTGACTGAGATACCCAGGCACACCTATAAGGAAAGGTTTTCAAGTGCTTAAATCAGAGTGGCATCAGATAGTGGTTTTATTTTACATACATCTAATCTTTGACAACAGTATTAACTACAGGAAAATGAAAAACTTTGTCCCTGTGTGTATGCTTCAGTCATTACACACACACATACACACACACACACCCCCCACACTATTTCAGAAATACAGAATACATGCATGAAGATTGCTGCATGATAGCCAGTTGAACATTGCAGACTTCAGAAAAGGACTCAAAGCTCAGTGACACCAATCAAAGATCCTTGCAAAACAGTGAGATCAAGAAGAAGCTGAAATTTATGGTTTGCATATATACTTGTCCTTTTTGATGTAAGCAAAAGTAAATAAGTGGATATATGTGTACATTCTACCTGTACTTTCATTTTATTTTATTTTATTTATTTTATTTCATCTTATTTTATTTTTATTTAACATTTATTTTTGAGAGACAGAGAGAGATAGAGCATGAGCCGAGGAGGGGCAGAGAAAGAGGGAGACACAGAATCTGACGCAAGCTCCAGGGTCTGAACTGTCAGCACAGAGCCAGACGCAGGGCTCGAACCCATGCACCAGGAGATAATGACCTTAGCCAAAGTAGGACGCTCAACTGACTGAGCCACCCGGGTGCCCCTCTGTCCATTTATTTTAAAAGAGGTATGTTTATGGAGAGGCAAGTTACATGACAGACAGTTTTGGGCAGAGATATCCCTTCATATTTTTAAGGTGATTCAGCTGATGCTTTCTTTATTGCCTTTGCCTAAAGCAAGGTAGGATGTAAATACTGAAAAGTTTTGTCAATAACAAAATGCTATCAACAGAATCAGGTTTTGGCGAGAGGTAGATAAAAAAAGTAACGTTAAGCCGTTTGCACAAAATTAAACAAGATAAATAATGCTCTAAACTGAAAACTCCTGAACAGAATGATAACTCTATGAAGGTCAGAGTTTTGTTGTATCCCTACCCTATTACTAAGATGAGAATCTGGATAACATTAGACATTCAATAAATATTTGATAATGAATACATTTGTGTATTTTTTATAAGGAATAGGGTTGTTGGTGTTAATCATATCTTGAAAGTTAAAAAAATAGGCGTTAAGTTGTCTTCAATATCTAGAAACTTACACCTATTAAAAAGTAAAAGAAAACAAATAGCATAATATGATGTACAAGATAGTTTACAATTACCAGCTTCTTTGTACCTACAAATGGATGCTTAGTTTACATGGTGACATTTTTACATTAACATTTTGTGTTTTTTTATTTTTTTTACTGTTTATTTATTTTTGAGACAGAGAGAGAGCATGAACAGGGAAGGGGCAGAGAGAGAGGGAGACACAGAATGTGAAGCAGGCTCCAGGCTCTGAGCTGTCAGCACACAGCCCGACGCGGGGCTCGAACTAATGGACTGTGAGATCATTACCTGAGCCAAAGTCAGACGCTTAACCATCTGAGCCACCCAGGTGCCCCTTTACATTAACATTTGGAAAAGGACAAATAGAACAAATCATTTCTTCTTGGGAAATAAGTTTTAGAAAGAAAAACATGAAATATTTGTTTTCATGAAACTTTCAGGTTAAAAATGATGCTAGACTAGAAATTCCAGAAAAAAAAATATTCCTTAAATTCACTCCCACTTTCTACCCTCTCAGCTCTTTCTTGGAAGTTTTCATGATTATAATGACACATAAAATTAAGATTCACAGTCAAGCTATTGAATTAGCGAGAAACATTCAGTTCTGTCATTTGATGAAGATTAAGTGAGAACCACCCTTTGTATATTTCAGAAGATAATCTTTCTTATACACAGACATTCATTTGGTTTAATAAGAGGTAAAAATAGGCATCATAGAATGTTTTACAACTGTCTTTCCAGACAGATAAGCAGTCTTTTGTAGTATTTACATCTTATCATATTGTGAACATTACTACAGTGGTCCCTTCCAAGTGGCCAGTGTGTCAGCCATGCACTTAGAATTGGGAAGAGCTGTGCTCCGTGGGGCTCTTAAAAGCCTCTGTGATCCCTCGCCATCTCCCCAATGCTATCTCTAGACAACTAGTCAGGAGCAGAGACAGAGAAAATGCAAAAAATAGCGCGTGCAAGAAAATGTGACTTTTCACTTAGTACATCTGAGCTAAATGTCATTTCCAGGCAACCGAAGAAGATGAAGTTTCTTTTTCTACTATCAAAATAACAGATCTTCATGAGAAGAATGCCTGCCAGTCACTGGAAATTGGGAGTGAAGCTCTACAAATTGCTCTACTCTCCGGCAGCATATGTGAAACAGAAAATGTTAGAATTCCCATGTGCATCATGAACGGAGATAAGTAATCCTCATTTTGTCTCTTAAAAAGAAAAAAAAATCACATTTAGAGAAAGCTCTTCAATAAATGGTAGGGCAGAAAATAAATAGGACGTGGGAAATATACAATTTACTAGACACAAGAAAAATAAAAAAATGCTAAAAAGAGATTATGCCTCTGATTACGATTGCAAATATAAAAGGAACAAAAGGAAAATATCTACTTGGACATCTTAATAGTGATAAGGACCCATGATTTCAAGTGAGATAAAGTCAAAACTGGAGAAGAATAGTGTGAGATAAGGACAAAAGTTTCATTCCTGTTGATTGATGTAAGGAAGTCCTTCAAATTAACTACAATGTAATAGCAACATTAAAATCCAGTATTGAAGCCAATAGAGAACATAGTTGAAATTTCAGAAAATCAAATTATGGATGCAGAATATACATTTGAAAAATTTTGTAAGAATGCCAAAAAAAGGAAAAAGAGGTAAGAATCATGAGAGGTGATAGTTTTATTTTTAAAGACTGAATGGCAAAGATCCAACATATGAATACTACACATTTTGAAAGATAATTTTTAAAACAGAATATATGAAATTTAAAAAAAAATGAGTATACTGGGAGTGGCTTCCCTTTCTTCTTTACTACCTCCTAGACCTTGGATAGTTTGAGAATTTGGCAAGCACTGTTCTTTTTGGTAGGATAGATGGTACAGGGCCCTGACTGAGGGGGAAATTGGCATAGTCATGGCCAGTGGGTTAGAACTAAGGAAGCAGCATTTAGTCGCATACAGAATGATGGAGCAAGCAAATAGCTGTTAAAAATGGGAGCCATATTTTTTAGCGTTGCACAAAGGAGTTATAAATATAGAAGGATGGAAAGGTGGGTGCCTGGGTGGCTCAGTCGCTTAAGCATCCAGCTTCGGCTCAGGTCGTGATCTCACAGTTTGTGAGTTAGAGCCAGCCCCTCACGGGGCTTTGTGCTGACTTCTCGGAGCCTGGAGTCTGCTTTGGATTCTGTGTCTCCCTCTCTCTGTTCCTCCCCTGCTCACACTCTGCCTTTCTCTCTCTCTCAAAAGTGAATACACATTAATTTTTTTTTAAAGAAAAGAAAAGAAAAAAGAAAAGAAAAGAAAAGAAAAGAAAAGAAAAGAAAAGAAAAGAAAAGAAAAGATGGAAAGCTACACTGAATCCTGTGGTGTTGGAGTAGGACTTGAGAAGTTATGTTATGAAGATAAACACACACACACAGAAAAGAGAAAAGATAAATAAGATAAAATGATAACAAGGAAGTTCTTGCTATAAAGTTTTTTTTTTTATTGCATCTTGCTGTCTTTCTCTTGTTTTAAATCATTTCAAAATAAAAGTTAAAAATTATGTATCTGGAGGAGAGATTCCTGAAATGAAAAAGATGTGCAATTAGAAGAGATTAATTGAAAAAAGTTTTCCCATTTTGCTTTAAAGCACAAAATAGTCGTAATTTTATTTAAGATAATAGGGGCGCCTGGGTGGCTCAGTAGGTTAAGCAGCCGACTTCGGCTCAGGTCATGATCTCATGGTCTGTGAGTTCGAGCCCCGAGTCTGGCTCTGTGCTGACAGCTCAGAGCCTGGAGCCTGCTTCTGTTTCTGTGTCTCCCTCTCTCTGCCCCTCCTCCATTCGCGCTCTGTCTCTCTCTGCCTTTCAAAAATGAATAAATGTTAAAAAAAATTTAAAAAAAGATAATAAATGTTTGTTATGGATAGTTTCTAAAAATACTGGAATAATGGTGTGGGGTTTTTTTTTCTTTGGTTTTTTTGTTTTTTGTTTTCAAATTTTACCACTCAGAGAAACTGCTTTTGACAAATTCCTTCTGTATTTTCTGTTGTTTTCCAGTACCGTATACATGGGGTTTAAAGGTAGGGCTTTATGGTCACAGAGAACTCAATTCTACTGAAAACCAACTTCTTCTACCAGTATAGACTTACCGAGTTGCTTAAATTCCCTATGTCTCTCTTTCTCTATATAAGATAGAAATAATAATATTTACTTCATGGAGTGACAGTATGAATAAAATATATAATAAAGCATGCTCCAATACCCCTCCCTTAATCCTTCCAAAATCTGTTCTTTATAATTTTGCATATGTAGTCATCTGGTCAATATTGAAATTTTGGAACTTTTGCTGAGCTCCTTCTTAAGGCTAAATGTTTTACTTTGGGAAAATGAGAACTATTAAAAACACCTTCCTTATTTTGAGCCAAATTCATCTCTTTTTATAAATTTCAACCATTATTCTTAGTATCTTACTTGGAAGTTACAGTGGATTTACTGACTCCTCCATGGGACAGCCATTCAAATATTTGAATACTGCTATTAATGCTACTTAGATATGACCCTTTCCAAGGTTAATATTCCCAAATGATCAGTCATTTCTTTTATGCCTTGTCTTCCAGACACTTCAACGTTACATTCCCCCCCTCCCCCCCCCCATTCAGGCACATTCTAATTTGTTGATGTGTCTCTTCGAATTTGTATCCCACCAGTCAAACATAATACATCAGATACTGTCTATCAGAAAGTTTAAGCCTATCAGTTACCTTGATAAGATTACTAAAGTTCTTGTAATGTTACTTTAGAAAATATCCAAGTACCTTATCATTTCTGTGCCAGTGAATTATAAATAATGTTAGATAAGGTTGTTTACAAATGGCTGGATGCAGGAAGGCAAGTTATTAACTGATTTTTCAGTAGAGAAGCATGGGACTTTAAATGGAGACACATGGCCGGGCAGGTGAGTAAGAGTTGAGGAATTGGCAGGAAAATGATCACAAGATGCCAATAATTGCTCACCAGCCTCCTGGACCTTATGAATCTTAATAGGAATTTTTAAAGACCATTGGAGATGACTGTACTTTGCCAGCACAATCAAATATTCCAGTTTTGAAAGTGCAAAAGAAAGGTGCATCTCATATGTCCAGCCTCACTCACCTTGGTTCTTGGGGTCATCTGTGTAATCAACTCTTCTGGACTTCAAATATTCTTTGTCTGCTCTGCAAACATCACTTTCCCTCTTGTCAAACTCAATTGGAACTGAGCAAATACATCCAACTCCATTCAATTCAGGAATTTTGCCAATGCCTCTCTTCAAACATGGTGCCCAGAATTGAATAAAAAAAAACTCTGGAAAATGTTATTAGGATAGAGTGTAGTAAAGTGGTACTATTACGTTTCATAGCGAGGAAAATCTGCTTCTCTTCATGTACTCTCAGGTTTTGTTCTGTTTTTATAGTGTGTGATTCCACTGAAGTATTTTTCAGCAAGATCCCACTTATTTCTACTGCTTACCTGGGTTCTTATTATTTTTCTGTAATGCGTTTTTCATTTCCTTCTTTTTGTTTCTTTTCTACCACATATAAAACTCAATTTGAAAGGGTGAAGGGAAATTAAACAAGAACTAGGAAGTGGGACCATAGACTGCTATGTTAATTCATTTATTTAAACAGATATTTATTAAACAACTGGGATGTGATTGGAGCTGTGTTAGGCATTACAGGTACTATGATGAATTTACACATTTGTGGTTGCAGCCATTTTAGGGCTTTAAACTAGTGATTCACATGACATCCATGAGATAACTTCGATGGTTTCATGGAGACCTGTAATTCAAATGAGATTAGAAAAGAAATCTAGAGGTCCACAAGCAGGCAGACTTCAGTTTGCACAGTCATTGATGAAGGAAGAAACTGAATGTGATGGACAGAGAAATCTAGAGTCAAAACCAGGCTGGTCTGAGGTGGCTCATGGGGTATAAAATGTAGTTTAGTTAGGGTGCCATTTTTCTGTTCAAATGATTTTAATTATCAGAATGCACACTTTAAAAATATGCAAGTAAAAAGTTTTAAAACCTGACAAAAAGAAAGAAATACAGAATAAACATATATGGTGGAAATAGAATTGATAAGACTCAGTAACTGGATGAATCAACACTGAAGGAATATAGCAAGAGAGAATAATCCAAATGCTATTTTTTTCTGGAGAAGTCTTAGATTTCAAGAACTCTGACAGTTTTATCTTATTTGGTGTATTATTTGACTCCATGTTGGATCAAATATACTTTACTTTTAATAATACTAGTAATATTAAATTTTAACATGGGACTCATTTCGGAAAGAAAATAAGGTGAGTCTATTTCGTAATAGACATTTAGTGGTAACAGAGGTTACTTCAACTTAGAAGGAATAAGGGGGAGGAACAGTATCAAATACAAACTGCACATGTCAGTTTGTGCCATTACTTGTTTTTGTGCTAAAACATACCCACATAAAATTTACCATTTTAATTACTTTAAGTGTGTAGTTCAATGTCATCCAGTACATTCATATTGTTGAGCAATTATCACCACCATCCATCTACAAAGCTTTTTCACTTTCCCCAAGTGAAACTTTGTATTAAACAAAATTCCTCATCCCTCATCCCTCCCTCCTCCTAGAACCTGCTAATCACTATTCTCCTTTCTGTCTCTGTGAATTTAACTATTCTAGGATCTTCATATAAAGGAAATCATAGACTAATTTTTACTTTTTATTTTACTTAGCATTTATTTTACTTAGCATAATGACTACAAGGGTTATCCATATTGTAGCACGTATCAGCATTTCAATACTTTTTAAAGTTGAATAATATTCCATTGTATGTATATACCACATTTTGTTTATCCATGTATCCACTGATGTCCCTGTGGGTTGTTTTTACCTTTGGGCTCTTGCAAATAATGCTGCTATGAATACTGGTGTGCAAATGTCTGTTCAAGTCTCTGCTTTCAGTTTTGGGGGAGTATATATATATATCTAGTATGGAATTTCTTGATCATACTTCTATTTGTAGTCCTATAGCCTCAGTGGATATAGATGTGTTTATCTAATTGCTCTCTGACCATCTCCACTTGAATGTCTAATAGATATTTTAAATTTAAACTATTCAAAACATTCCTTCTCTCTTCCAAACCTTGCACCAATTATAATCTGTTTTAGGAAATGACCCGGCCATGAACTCCAGCGACGCTGAAACATTGGAATCACTCTTCAGGGCTTTATTCCCTTCACAGAAGGTGCTTTGTCAGCAAGTCTGGCCCTAAAGTCACCGGGAATCCAACCACTTCTCTTCAGAATCTTCCTGAATCCGTTCCCACTCTCTGTTTGCACTTCTACTCTAGTCCACAACACACGGGTCCTGTTCTCTTACTTGGACTCTCCCCAGTTGGTTTCTTTGTTCCTACTCTCCTATATTATTCACCTAAGATCCATTCCTCAGTCACCTGAAATGCTGCTACAACTTTTCCTCACCCTTAAAAACTCCAAATTCTTGGGGCGTCTAGGTCGCTCAGTGTATTAAGCCATCAACTTCAGCTCAGGTCATGATCTCACTGTCCATGAGTTCGAGTCCTGCATCGGACTTGCTGCTGTCTGCATGGAGCCTGCTTCAGATCTTCTGTCATCTTCTCTCTCCATTCCTCCCCAACTCATGCTCTTTCTATCAAAAATAAAATAAAACATTAAAAAAATTAAAAATCCAAATTCTTTACCATGGCACCTTATATGAATTGACCCTGTCTTCTTCTCCAAGATCACCTTAAACTACTTTTCTCTTTATTCTCTATGCTTTTTCAAATAAGCTGCCTATGGAATAATTAACAGAAACTTTTTTTTAAGTTATTCTGGGGTGGGGGAGGCACCTGGGTGGCTCAGTCAGTTAAGTGACCTCGGCTCAGGTCATGATCTCACTGTTCCTGAATTTGAGCCCCAAGTCTGGCTCTCTGCTGACAGCTCAGAGCCTGGAGCCTGCTTCAGATTCTGTGTCTCCCTCTCTCTCTTCCCCTCCTCCACTCATGCTCTGTCTCTTACTGTGTCTCAAAAATAAACATTGAAAAAAATTAATACATAAAAAATAAAAGTGTTTTTTGCTTTTGTTCTTCATTGTTTAGCTATCAACTTTTTTCACCTTCTTTCCTTCTCTTTCTTTCTTTCTTTCTTTCTTTCTTTCTTTCTTCCTTTTTTCTTTAATTTATCTTTTTAGAGAGAGTGTGTGCAAGTGGGGGAGAGGGACAGAAAGAGAAAGAGAATCTTAAGCAGGCTCCACACTCAGCACAGAGCCCAATGTGGAACTCAATCCCATGACTCTGGGATCATGACCTGAATCAAGAGCCCATAGCCACCCAGGCACCCCCACCTTCTTTAATTTTTAGATGTTGATTTATGTTTGAGTGGCATATGTCCATGAAATAAATAATAGTAAGGTAAGCTTGTCAATTTCCTTTCAATTTCATTTATATATATAATGCATTTGGAGTGACTAACTCAATCTTGACCAACAAGGCATTAAGAAATATACTGAGGAACTTCTGAATAGATTTTTTTTTTCTCCCTGAACAAAATAGAAATGAGAAGAAATACTGTTTCTTCCTGTCTTAAAAAGTGGTACATAAAGAAACGATGTTTTGAAAAGTAGGAGTTATATTTTTTTAATTTTTTTAGTGTTTATTTATTTATGAGATACAGAGACAGAGTGCAAGTGGGGGAGGAACAGAGAGAGGGAGACACAGAATCCAAAATAGGCTCCAGGCTCTGAGCTATCAGTACAGAGCCCAACGCAAGGCTCAAACTCACAAACCGCGAGATCATGACCTGAGCCTAAGTCAGATGCTTAACTGACTGAGCCACCCAGGTGTCCCAAAGTAGCAGTTATCTTATAAGAGTATATCAGCCTGAGGACAAATGCTAACAGCAAAAACAACAAAACCAATGACCAACGTAGGTCATTAGGGTAAGCATCAGAACCAACTTGAAATATCTTGGAATGTAAAATTAAGTATCTTTTATTGCTTAAGTGAGTATAGCAAAAGTCATTGCTGAATAATAAATCATTCTAAAATTTAATGGCTTAAACAGAAATTTATTGTTGCTTAAGATTCTACAGGTTTGCTCTGTGGTTCTCTTGATCTGGACCAGACGTGACTGATCTTGACTGGGATCAATCAAGTATCCGTTCCCAGTGGGAGATTCTGCATTGTATGAATGAAGGTCTCGCTTCTTGAATTCCTTATGAAAGATTTACATGAGGACCCATGCTGAAATAAAGACATCCAGAAAGAAAGTAGCAAGTACAAAGCCATTTATTAAGGATAGTACACTCTCAAGACGGGAGAGGTGGTAACTATAGTGGTGTTAGGGGTGTCTTTTCTTGTGTTGTTTGCATAGGTTATAGGTCATAGCTAATGCCATATCTAACTGAAGTTGTGGCCAGTCATCTGAGGGACTCCTTACACTGGTCAGGAGGGGGAGTATTTGGCCCTACAAGGTTCTTGCTGGAGCTGTCATGACCATCTTCACTCATGGTAGGGGGGAAGGGGGACATCAAACCCACAATGTAAATATATTATAATGAAGCTACAGGTTATTATAAGACACAGGCTGGAAAGAGAGTAGCATACTCTGCACCTGCTTGTTCTTGGTATGATAACCCCGGAGGGGGGAAGCCACAAACCACTGTTTACCACGACCCTGGCCTCCAGCTAATGTCTAGCTAACTACCTACTCTGTCACATCCCTGGTCATCTCATAGGTCAATTGCAGTTCACCTTGGCTGATCTTGGCTGTTAGCTGTGACAAATGAACTGAACCAACTAAGCTCCACAGAATTTTTATCCTCCAACAATCTACCTCAGGCTTGTTCTCTTGGAAGTGGCAGGATTCCCCAGAACATGAGTTGTAATGTCAAGGCCTGACTCAGAACTGATACAAAGTCACTTGTACCATATTCTTCCGGTCAGTGAAAGTTATAAAGCTAGTTCAAATTCACATGGAGGGGACACAGACTCCATTACTTGATTGAAAGAAATGGAATATAATATCACAACAGACAGACATGGGAAATGGTGGGGGAGTATTTCAATCACTTTTGTAATCAATTTACCAGAGTGATTGTTGCCTTTGACTTGGCACAGAATGTCCTCACACTAGCAACTTTGTATTTCTTCTCTATTTCTGGGAAGTTCTTTCCTTGGCTCTTGCCATACATGATTCATTACATTTTTAAGTTTGCCATTTAATGTTATTTCCTCAGAGAGACTTTCTCTATAATTTCTCATGTAACCCATATACTTTCCATCACCAATTATTCTCTTTCCCTCATTAGAATGCAAGTTCAGTAAAGCTGGAGATTTTATTTGTTCATGCCAACACTTTAGGTATTTCCTATTTTATGGCAAGTACTCGATGTCTTTTGGTTGGTTGAATTAATAAGAGAATAAAGGTACAGTCACTGTAATAAATGGAGTGAATTTGTATTGACCAAATCTGTTTTATGTGTTCAAGAGAATTGAGTTTATTATGATTAGTTTAGGAAAAGGTAATGAGGGGGGAAAAACCAGCATAAATCTCAATCTATTTTGTCAGTCTTTTGTCAGTTTATGTGTATGTGTGCATATATTTGTATATGTTGATATAATACATATACTTATAACACACATGCGTGTGTGTGTGTGTGTGTGTGTGTGTGTATATATGTAATTATTATTCTGACAAATTGGAACAAATATACCCTGTGCTTTTCTACTTCTGCAATATTGTCTAAACATTTTTCCTGCATGGAATATGTATACACCATTTCTAATTTTCTGTATTTTATCCTCTTTTATTGACCATATCAAGTGCTATATCTTCCAAGAAAACCTCTATTGACTTCCTCCATTAGAGTGTTCTAATGCTTTCTTTGTAAGTCTATTGTGGCATTTGGCTTACAATGTCTTTTCAACTATTTAAACCTTTATTATGTCCCTAGAAATTGGCATGAAAGTTTCTGAAAGTCAGAGTCTGTCTTATTCTTTCACTTACTATTGTTTCTTACATGTATATAAAAATTTATCAATAAATATTTCTTATCTTGAATCAAAGTATGTGATTATTGTACCATTTAACATAGGGTAGGTATCAGATTCAATCTTGAAACTTATTGTAAAATAAAATGCAAGTTGTTTTTTTTTTTTTTTTTTTTGCCTTTATTGAATCAACTCTGCTACCTATCACTATGGTCCCTGTATGATCTCTGAATGAACTGCTTACTTTTTGTAATTTTGCAACTATATTGCTTAGGCACATCAGTACAATAGCCTAGATTGTTTTTTCCTATCAGTTGTTCAAAGCTTGTTCTATGTCTCTGCTTCTGTTGGCTTTGTCTCCTTCATTGTATCTTATTTCCCATTGTGCTACCTTCCAATCACTAAATTCCATTCCCACTGGCTCAGTGCTGGGACCTCTTCTTTCCCAATCTCCCAGAACCTTCCAAGATAAACACCTTCAATTACAACCACTCCTCACCTCTTCAACAGAGGCCCCTAACAATAAACAACTTACTCAATACATAGTTGAAAAATAATTCTCAGATGAGCTTACTGTATCAGAGAACTGGGATGTAATATGACTTTTACTCTGTGAACTCCCATTAGTTTCCGCATTGTAGAGAACTAGACTACTTAATATTGCCCATAAGCGTAACTTCAGCAGAGTGATATCTAGCAAAGCAATGTACTGTAATATTAAATATATTTCATCATTGAACTAAGAAACTACTTCAATAGCACAGCAAATGAAACACCAGCATGATGTCAACTTAAATGAATTAATGAACAGCAAACACTTTATAAATAAGAGAAACACCAGAACATTTTAGATT
>NW_024412376.1:140552756-140650256 GCF_014898765.1 Herpailurus yagouaroundi | reverse complement strand
GGGGCTCTAGTCCAGTATGACTGTGCGCTCACAAGAAGAGAGAGACAGAGAGGTGCCTGGGTGACTCAGTCAGTTAGTGTCTGACTCTTGGTTTCAGCTCAGGTCATGATCTCACCATTCATGTGTTTGAGTCTCTCTCTCTCTGTCTCTTCCCCATACATGCTCTCTCTCTCAAAATAAATAAATAAATAAACTTGAACAAAAAAAAAAAAAAAAAAAGAGAGAGAGAGAGAGAGAGGAGAGAGAGAGACCAAAGATGCACAAGCACACAGAGGGATGCCCATGAACAGACATAGCAAAAAGGCAGCTGTCTGCAAGCCAGAAGGAGAAGTCTCATCAGAATCCAAACCTGCTGACCCCTTGATCTTGGATTTCCAGCATCCTGAACAGTGAGAAAATAAATTTCTGTTGTTTTAGCCTCCCGGTCTGTATTTTGTTATGGCAGCCTGAACCGATTAATGCACCACATAAGTTGGTGCTTAAGCCTGACAGCAGTGGGATAGGGAAGTTTATTCTTCTCCGGGAAGTCAGTGCATATTACACGGTGCTAGGCAGAAACATATGAACCATGTTAGTGGAGAACAGCGATCATCATGAAGAATGCTATCTAGTGTCTCTGGTTAATGGTGAACAGAAGAAAGCAGTTCTATACTTAGCTCTAGTTTTCATTGACCTAGTGCTTTAATCCAGACCAGACTTTATTATCCCAACTAGTTTAACAAAGTTCTAAGCCCCTAGTGTCTGTGAGCTTTTTATCATAGTAAAAAGGATTAAAATAAAAGAAAGCAAAAATGGATCTAAAAAATGGAAACCAGAAATGATACCTTTAATGATTCAAAAACAAAATTATTAAAAACGCATTTCAGGGGCGCCTGGGTGGCGCAGTCGGTTAAGCGTCCGACTTCAGCCAGGTCACGATCTCGCGGTCCGTGAGTTCGAGCCCCGCGTCAGGCTCTGGGCTGATGGCTCGGAGCCTGGAGCCTGTTTCCGATTCTGTGTCTCCCTCTCTCTCTCTGCCCCTCGCCCGTTCATGCTCTGTCTCTCTCTGTCCCAAAAATAAATAAACGTTGAAAAAAAAAATTAAAAAAAAAAAACGCATTTCAAATCTGTATTTATTAACACGGAACTTTAGCTGTGAACATGTGAACTATAGACATATCTTTGTTTGGGTTAGGTGCATGGCATCTCCAATATTAAAGAGTATTATGGGGCACCTGGGTGGCTCATTTGGTTAAGCATCTGACTCCTGCTGAGGTCATGAACTCACAGTTCGTGGGTTCAAGCCCCGCATCGGGCTTTGTGCTAACAGCTCAGAGCCTGGGCGGCCTGCTTCAGATTCTGCGTCTCCCTCTCTCTCTGTTCCTCCTCTGCTTGCACTCTGTGTCTTTCTTTCTCTCTTTCTCAAAAATAAATAAAGATTTAAAGAATTAAAAAAAAAACTAAACAGTATTATATGCTGTGTTCATATTTTAGACTTAATGTGCTGTTGCCTATGAGTAAACATGGGTATATAGATGTCAGTCAGTTATGGTCCTTGTCCTTCGTGAAAGGTTTGATCCTAGCATAGGGGCACTTGTACCCCAATGTTTCTAGCAGCACTCTCAACAATAGCCAAATTATGGAAAGAGCCTAAATGTCCATCAACTGATGAATGGATAGAGAAATTGTGGTTTATATACACAATGGAGTACTACGTGGCAATGAGAAAGAATGAAATATGGCCTTTTGTAGCAACGTGGAGGGAACTGGAGAGTGTGATGCTAAGTGAAATAAGCCATACAGAGAAAGACAGATACCATATGGTTTCACTCTTATGTGGATCCTGAGAAACTTAACAGGAACCCATGGGGGAGGGGAAGGAAAAAAAAAAAAAAAAAAGAGGTTAGAGTGGGAGAGAGCCAAAGCATAAGAGACTTGAGAACTGAGAACAAACTAAGGGTTGATGGGGGGTGGGAGGGAGGAGAGGGTGGGTGATGGGTATCGAGGAGGGCACCTGTCGGGATGAGCACTGGGTGTTGTATGGAAACCAATTTGACAATAAATTTCATATATTGAAAAAAAAAAAAAAAAAGAAAGTTTTGATCCTAAAAAAGAGGCAGAGGCTGGGGTGCCTGGGTGGCTCAGTCTGTTAAGCCTCCAACTTCAGCTCAGGTCATGGTCATGAGGTTCGTGGGTTCGAGCCCCACGTTGGGCTCTGTGCTGACAGCGTGGAGCCTACTTCAGATTTTGTCTCCATCTCTCTGTCCCTCCCCTGCTCATGCTCTGTCTCTCTCTTTCTCTCTCAAATATAAACTAATAAATAAATAAATAAATAAATAAATAAATAAAAGACACAGGAGGAAAAAAATCTCAAATTTCTTAAATTAAGAAGATGGAATCACAAAAGCAAAAACAAGAGATAAGTAAGATAGATCTTCAGAGGTGGTAAAGGTGGGTATTTCAGTAAGAAAGGAATAATGAAAACTAGAATATACATAAGACTTTCGTTAATTTAAGGAGAAATAATGGGGTATTATTAACTACTCCATCTTCAAATATCTTATACTGGTTAAATTCAGTTTTCAAATAACTGGTGGTTGGTGGGTGTGAGTTGTGCTTCTCTTCTGCCCACACCTTAATTAGGGAATCAGAGTATCAGCTGTTTTATTTTTGGCCTGACCCTTCTGTCATCATGTGGAATTGTGATGTTATCTGGTTTAAGGCAGGGGCCATAATGGAGGCACGAATGGTCTATAATTTATAAGGTCTGAACAACCAAATATTGCCATATGTAAAGGTGAGAATGTAAATCTGATTATACACTTTTGCTGTAGCAAAACTTGCCTCCAGCATTGAGGGCTGGGATTTGAAAACTTGGCCTGTGAACAGAAAAGGCTTGACGAAACTATTTAAAAAGCACTGCTGAGGTTTAGTAGAAGCTCCAGATTCCCTACGGATTCTCCAAAGGAATTGCACCTCTGTGTTTATCTGATTTCCATATTAAACTTCCTCAGTAGATTTCTTTTGGGGGAAAAAAAAAAAGTTATCCATAGCTACAATGTGTTTGAAAACCATGCATGAAAGTCTTTAGTTTAACATTCTGGATTTTTGTGGTCTGTTTCCTCTTCTTTCCTCCTTTTATCCATCTAAAATAACCTTGAGACATTTTGTTGATCTTATTTGAAATGTTTCCTTTGCCTAGATACTTCCTTCCGCCTACAACCTCTCCACTTTATATCACACTACTTATCACGCTGTCCTACGTTTATTTACTTAAAGATATGGAGAAAAAGTCCCAACTGACCATGGAGCAGGGATACAGGGATAAATTCTGTAATTGGGAACATACCTTGTTGAAAGCAGAGAGATTTTTGTGTTTAGATAGACGTTAATGTGCCTTCTCTGGCCAATTCTCCACTAAAAGCATTTAAAACTGGATTAAATTGTGAAGATACAAGTGACAGTTCTAAAACTTCAGGAGTTCAGCTCTGTCTTGGTTATCGCTTATTTTCTACAGGACCTTGGCCAGATGGCTAGAAGTTTAAGCCTGGATCTGTATGGTGTTTTATCATTTCAAAACAGAGGGGCTCAGACACAGAAAAGTGAGACGAAGATGTCAGAAAAACGTGGTATTAGAAAAAGAGGAACAATTGATCTTTCCTCCTATCTCTAAATTGAATAGTCCCTAACTTACCTCCTGTTTCTCTGCATCTAACAAGAAAGAAAGTTCTATAGATTGTATGGTTCTTTGACTAGAAATCTCATTAGAAATCTACAGACAGAAATCTCTTCTTCACGTCTCTCATTTTAAGCCTAAGTTATTTCTAGCTTCACTGAAGACAGAAAACAGCTGTTCATCTTCCTTAAGCTCTCTATGCATTTCACTACAAAGCTCTATTAAACAGCCGTTCTTGTCTCTACCTTGAGTTGATATCCGATTATATTTTATTATTATTTTGGGATTGGCATTTATCTTACACAATTAGTCTCTTTTTCTTATCATGTTGATGTCTCTCTGCAAGGAGTTTTGTAGGTCATAACATAAGCCAATGCATCATGAAGATAAATTGTTAGGAGCAGGGGAAAAAATAGCAAAAAGTAGGATTGACGAGTAGCAAAAGAAAATGGTCAGGTCAGGTTAGCTAATGAGCCAGGAAAGTGAGAAAATATATTTATAGACTTTCCCCTGCCCGCCCCCCCCATGCATCTATAAAGTATCTTTATTAAACAACCTGAGCTCGCTAATGTGTAACAAGGAAAAAAAAAAAAAAAAAACTCTGAGAAAGATTTTCCTTTCCCTAATTATCAATTTTACCCTGGCAACCATCTACTAAAACTACAAATAAAAAAGAGCATGATTTGTTTCTCCTAGAGTTGGCTGAATGTAGTTAAATTAAAAATAAAGTGTTATTGACATTAGCTTCAGAAGATAAAGATCCAAAACAGTGATTTAACCAGAAAGTGATTAAATTCTGTGGCTATATATGATGGGTCCTGTGTCTGAAAGATTTTTATATTGACTCTTGTCATGGAGCTTGTTCTAAAAGCTCCCTAAATAAATCGCTAACAGTAATCTAAGGCACGGGTAATGGAGATGCTACTTTTACAGCTCAGGGGTGAAATATTTGTTTAAGAAATAGGTGTGCTAGACTTCCCTGAGACTCTTTTTCCATAATTAATGAGTTGATTAATTATATGTGTACTATGAACGATGGTGTCTGGATAATGATTACTGACCCATATGCAGCCCCCAAAGCACAGCGAACTTCAAAAATTCAATTACAAGGTCCAGATGCTGTATATTGCATATGTAAACTGTTTCGGGAAGGAAGATTGCATATTAATAACATCGTCTAGTGGGCTATCTCTGCAGCCTAGTGACTATATTCCAAAAAAGTTCCTGGAGAAAGCAAAAGGTATACAGAAATTGAACTATTTCAAGTTTATTTCAGTCTTCAGGTACATTATGGCTTCACTCATATTACCATTAGTATTTTATTTTGATTACTAAAATCTCTTAGTTACTTTTGGTGGAGATTTCTGATTTGATGAGTATGTTTCAAAGATAAAAATCATTCATTTTTGATATCCTAGAACCAATGTGTCATTTTTACGTACCCAAACTGCTTCCTTCTGATGCTATAGAGGACAGAACAGCAGCTGGTATTTCTTAGAAAAATGCAAAAATCCACCATTTATTTAAAAAAAAAAACACACATGCATATGCAGTAATTGACATGTATACAAATTAAGTTTTTAAACACTGAAATTTAGTAAGTTTTACTATTCATAATTGCTCATTTAATTTAACCATTTACCTATCACATTTATTGAGCACCTCCTAAAAAATTCTGGGTCTACACCAAGTATCTCAGATACAAAATAAAGCAGCGTGCCCTCCCTGGACTCCAGGAGCCAGGTGTACAAGTGATATTGTTAGTGAAAAGTCACAGTGGAGTTTGTAAAATGTACGGAATCCAGGGTCCTATCTGTAGAGATTGTGATTAAATTATGTGGAGACAATCCTGGAAATAGGTATGATCACTGTTCTACGATTTTGATGTCACAGCCTCTTATACATACTTTGAGATAAACCTGACAAAAGAATGGAGAAACACCTCAACTCTGGTGCAGACCCAGCTATCCTTCCGCATGCGGTTACAGAAAAGAGACATGACACACATTAGGGGAAACTATCAAAAACATGCTCTCCTCTCCTTTTTTATCCTTTCTCTTTGCTGCTACTTCAGGTCATGTCTTACCTTCTTCCTTTCTATGGTTCCCTGCTATTAGTCAAGGAAATAAGATATTTAGGGTTCCGTCCCAGACCAACTGAATCAGGACCTCTGGGAAAAGGAAAGATCTAAGATCTGCTTTTTATTTTTTTAACTTTTTTTTTTCTTACTTTTACTAATCTCTAATTGGAGAAGCACTGGTCTGAGAAGTGAGTTTGGCTCTGAATTTTCATAGAGACATCACCTTAGGCAAATCAGGTAAGCTTTTTGCGTTTGGGTTGTTTTTTTTGTTTGTTTGTTTGTCTTTTGTTTTTTTGTTTTTGTTTTTTTTAATGTTTTTTTTTTTCTTTTTTTGTCTGTATAATGGGATTTTCATTAAAGATTCCCTAAGGTTTTTCCGGCTCTAATATTTTATTACTGATTTCAATTTCATTCCGGCTTTTTTCATGACCATTCTGATGCAGATTCCTTTTATGGGAATTCCTTTAATTTTTTTTTTAATGTTTATTTATTTTTGAGAGAGAGACAGAGTGTGAGTGGGGGAGGAGCAGAGAGAGAGGGAGACACAGCATCTGAAGCAGGCTCCAGGCTCTGAGGTGTCAGCACAGAGCCCCACGAGGGGCTCGAAGTCACGAACTGTGAGATCATGACCTGAGCTGAAGTCAGACGCTTACCAGCTGAGCCACCCAGGCACCCTATGTGAATTCCTTTAAACAAAAACCTTGAGTTGTTGTTGTTGATCTTTGATAACTTATTTTTTGTATTTATTGTACTTCCCTAAAAATTTATTTTCTCTTCCCACCAGCACTTCTTTCACAAGTCTTAAAATCAGCTCAGACTGAAAGATATATTAAGGTCCCATGTTTTTTCTCTCTCTTACTTCTATAGAAGTGCAGAAAAATTGAAAAATCACAAAATATTTTGCAATCCTTATTTTCATTTTGTTTCTTGGCTTCTGTTTATTCTCCTTTCATTGCAGAAGAGATTTCCAAAGATGCCTACCTTTGCAAAAAAAGAGGATGGAAATTTAATGAGAAGGAAATGAAAATATGGTGATGAGAGAAACCTCAGGATTAGTCAGCAGGTAAGTAAATATTGCTTTAAAACTTGGGGACAGAGTCAAAGGAATTGTAGAATCTCTTTGACACATGGGGTGGTAAGAATTCTTGATTGGATAAATAAATACAGGCAGTAGATCGAATGATAAGATACTTTGGGGTGCCTGGGTAGCTCAGTCAGTTAAGCGTCTGACTTCAGCTCAGGTCATAATCTCACGGTTCGTGAATCCGAGGCCAGCCTCTGGCTCTGTGCTGACAGCTCAGAGCTTGGAGCCTGCTTCGGATTTTGTGTCTCCCTCTCTCTCTGCCCCTCCACAGCTTGCACTCTCTCGTTCTCTCTTAAAAATAAATAAAACATTAAAAATCTTTTTTAAATGATAAGATACTTTATTTGAGGTTAACTATAATTTCAATTTAGATTAATATAAAAATTAAAATAATGCTAATTAACTCGGTATATTTTTAGGATCCCTTCAAATCTGAAAAAAATATATATATATAAATAAATACCAAGAGTAAGCCACAATAAAAGAAATACACACAACTCGTCCCATTAGATGAGGTGACTGTCCTAAAAATATGGGACTTCCAGAATCCCCTTGTCTGCAAGGACACTGGCCTCCAAATGCCCTAAGGCTGATGCAATGTCATGAAGCAAGTGGACTTTGCTTGGATAAATAGGATATTTTTTAGCAATCCAAACAAAACAAGATTTCCAAAAGCATTCTGATTGATCAATAACTAAATCTATTCATAGCCAAGAAGTAGCACAACCTCGTCAGCAAGCACTTTCCAGGAATAAGTTACAGTTCGTCCATGGTGTGTAAATGACTCTTCCAAATCTGGTTTAACAGATGTCACAATTTTTTTTTCCCCTCCTTCTCCATCTGTCACTGACTCAAACACTTCTTACTCCATTTCTCAGGAACAGCTTTCATCTGTTCTTATTTTCCTTAAATATGTGGTAGTCTTTGTTCATCAGCGCAATTTTCCTAAAATATGGTTGTTCTAATGAATTTTACCTAAGTTGACACTAAGAGCCCTGGAGAAATTAATGAGGAACTTACACACAAACCCTTCATAATATTATGAAATATAATCATATTTACAACAATTTATAAATTTCTTTAGTCACTGGCCAGCATGCGTGTATTATACCTTTGTCATTCAAGGGGCACACTCAGGAAGATAACCAAGAAAAGAGGAAATTATTTCTGATATAGGATCCAAACACAATTAAGTCTTTTAACTCATGCATACAGCAATCGCTTTGTCTCAATCAGGTGCTGATTTTTTGTGTTACATAATGAATTCCTTCTTTTGACTATTTTCCAAGAAGCATTCTATTTTTGGCATACAATATTGATTTTGTTAAACAAAAATTCATGAAGGTTCATCCTAAGCATGCTTTAGATTTTAAATCTACTTATGATTTTTGAAGAGGGGCAATTAATTTTGGCTAACTTTGAGAGGATACTGGAATTGACTGTAACATTAGCTGGTTTTAAACAATTGGTAGAAACCAAGTTATCATACAAGTACAAATGTGCACATGCATATGTATGTCTGCGTTTTTCTTTTCTTTTTTATAATGAGAGCAATGGGACTTTAAAAGCTAGGTAAAATAATATTGTCGAGAACAATTGAAAGTAAGTTTGTATAATATGTGGATTGTAGCATATGAATGTACTGCCTATTATAGGTGTACAATTAAATGTGTTTAATGTGATGCGTAATTAGTTGTATAATAAATATGCCAACTAAAATCCTGCATAGAAAATTATGTTTTCCTAAAGATGCTACCACAGTTAACCTATATATATTTTTTTCACTTAAGCTCTATTCTTATTTGTTGTGATGCTTGCTTCCTTGAGTACATTTTACTTAAGTAAATTGTGTGACAGCGGGGACGACATGTATCTTTTTTTATCATTTTATTCCCCAAACCTAGTGTCTTCATGAACAAAGTAGTGGCTTAATAAACACTCGTTGAAATGGAGGCGCCAGAGGCATGCGTGGTCATGGTAGGTCTTTGCAAAGGCACGCTCCATCTCAACTCCAGCACCCTGGCTCACGTTTGCTACGCTTTTTCGTGCAATGGGATAAGTCTTTCAGGAATTTCATGTCATTAGAAATCTAGTTTGTCTGCCCTGCTACCTCACTTGGACGCATGAACACCATTGATTCTGTGTTACTGCAGAGAAAGGTTGAGGAAAGGTCAATAGCTTCTCCCTTGGGAAGTCATTTGTGCACTAGTTAGAGCAGTTATGAAGTTATGATAATCTCTGGGAATTTTCCATTTTCCCTTCGTTTAGTAATTCTATTATTTATGCCCTGACTCTTAAGGGCCCTATTCCCTCTCAGACTACTCACTAGTCCCCTTCTAATTTTGTGATCTCTAAATCTTTGGGATTTGTCAACACTTCAGAGCATTAGATCACTTCCTTATACTTTATACTTGATCTGCCTCAATTTGTATTATCTGTTATAAACCCTCATGACTACCTGATAAGACCCATCATATTGGATCCTTTACATGGGCAGAATTTTGGCTTTGACACATTTTAACTTGAAACTGCCTAATAAGAATATTTTGACAAACCTTTAAGACTTTTCTGTAATACTTAACATCTATATCATTTTGGTTTTATATGCTGCAAAAATATGTTTTATTTCATCAGAATGAGAATCAGTTCATTAGTTTTAACTACTTGAATATAAAGTGAAAAGTTTTGTTTTTTTCTCTTCTTTAAAAGTTTACTTATAGGGGTGCCTGGGTGGCGCAGTCGGTTAAGCATCCGACTTCAGCCAGGTCACGATCTCGCGGTCCGTGAGTTCGAGCCCTGCGTCGGGCTCTGGGCAGATGGCTCAGAGCCTGGAGCCTGTTTCCAATTCTGTGTCTCCCTCTCTCTCTGCCCCTCCCCCGTTCATGCTCTGTCTCTCTCTGTCCCAAAAAAAAATAAATAAACGTTAAAAAATTTTTTTTTTTAAAAAAGTTTACTTATATTGAGAGAGAGAGAGTGTGTGTGCGTGTGCACACGTGAGTGGATGAGAGGCAGAGAGAGAGGGAGAGAGAAAATCCTCAGCAGGCTTCGTGCTGCCAGTGCAGAGCCTGACTCAGGACTCGAACTGGCAAACCGTGAGATCATGACCTGAGCCGAACTGGCAAACTGTGAGATCATGACCTGAGCTGAAATCAAGAGTAGGATGCTTAGTGGACTGAGCCACCCAGACACCCCTTTTTCATCTTTACATATGCTATTCTCTTACAGGTGAATTAGGATAAAACATTTTCTGTTGAAAATCAAAACTATAAACTTGCTATCCATAAAATCACTACTGTACTTGTGGGGTATTTATGTTTGAAAAAGCTTGAGATGTATTGGGAGATGAATATAAAACCTCATTTAAGAACCATTTTAGGTCTGAAAATGATCCCCAATAGAAAAATGAAAGTTACTGTTGTGAGCATTCCTAATAAAATTATTTTTTTGAGTTAAAGATCCAGAAGAAATGTCCTAGTCATCTGATTTCCGTATTTCCACCAAAATGAAGGAGTTACACGTACTGAAATCATAACTGGCTTCTACTGAGAGTGGTGTAGTGTTGAGAACTGAATGTTTACTCATAAAGCTTTTTGTCTGTGGCTTCTGTTAGACTTGAGATCTTTTTTTTTTTTTTTTTACGTTCATTCATTTTTGAGAGACAGAGAGAGACAGAGCATGAGTGGGGAAAGGGCAGAGGGAGACATAGAATCTGAAGCAGGCTCCAGGCTCTGAGCTGTCAGCACAGAGCCCGACGGGGGCTTGAACTCATGAACTGCAAGATCATGACCTGAGCCGAAGTCAGACGCTCAACCAACTGAGCCATCCAGGCACCCCAGACTTGAGATCTTTAAAGGCAGTGGCTACATCTGTATCCCCCATATCAGTACCATATCCCAATAGCTGTCCATTGAGTACTTATTGTTTTAAATAAGAGGCACTGGACAAAAACACTGAGAAAATGAAAGGGTTGTTAGTTTTAGAAATAGAAAGGAAGAGCTGAAAGAATCATGATTAAGGAGGAATGTTACATAGTATCATTTGTAATATGTAATATTAATTTAATATGTATTCAATGTTTAGTAGGAATGATACAGTCTCTTACAGTCATTTTGAAGATAAAGCCATTGTTATTTAATCAGACTCACATTTTCAGATGAAACATTTTATCTATACATGTTTCTTTATCTTTTATCATCTTTTATCTCTTATCTTTTACTTTATCTTTTATGCAGCAACTTGAAGGAAGTCACCAGATTTTAGGCATTTTTATGAGGATTCCTAATCAGTTGATCTGCTCAAGCGGTCCCTTCATAAACATATTTTGAAATGATTTAACTAGATATGTTACAAAGTGTAATTAAAATTTTTAAATGTTTCATGTATAATCATTTTCCTTTATCTATTATTTCATACTTCATAATTTCTAAGACTTAGAAATTTTCCATTATTTCAGCAGGACATTAGTCTAAAACTTGAGTCTAACAGAAAATTTTTAAAGAGAAAGTACTACGTGTTTATCTCAATAAAAAAATAGCTACAGAACTGCATGGGTTATTAAATGTTTTAATCCTCTAATAGCTTGTATTTTATTTTCCTTCTGTTTTCTTAGCTTCATACAGATGGTAGACCATGAATACAAGACAAAGTTAAGAAACCTTTCCGTACACTTTTGCTTTATATCCAAATACTGGGTATTAATCTACTCTATACATGAATTCAGTTTTGTTGCTTTTTTGGAAACCTGTCTCACCTTCAGGTCATTCCAGATATTTTGTTTTCATTACCTATCACTTAGGTCAGGTGTCTTCTTTATTGCTTGCATTTGTCCTTAGGCTCTGGTCAATTATTATTCATATGGTGCTGTACTTGATCTTTTAACTTCTTGTCCCTGTGCCTCAATTTCCTCAAAATTAAAAATTAAATAACAGATACCAAACTGCTAGTCTTCATCCACATGTTGCATGTATTATTTTGTGCACTCAGTATTATATTTGTATTTTCATTTTCTTCAGAGTATTAGATCCGATCCACATTTATATGTAAAGTAAGAAACAGAACAAAAGCTTTAATTGATCCTAGTTATCATAATTAGCAGAATTGCCAAAGTATTTTTTCCAGAAAGTTAAAAATGCCGTAAGCACATTTAAAGATTGCTTTCAACTCATTAATTAATGAGGGAACCAAAAAAAGGTAAAACTTGTTCAAAAGACATTTTTGTGGAACTGCATATGAAGACGTTTCCGGGGGAAAATGTTAAAGTAAGATTGGTAGGTAAAATACAAAACCAGTTAATGTCCTACAGAATAATAAACTAATCTTTGGGGTTTTCTTTACTACCAAGAGAAATCTGTAAGTTCAATGTAGCTTCACATTGCAAAATTTACATAGATAATTATTTCTTGTGGCTGTGTGTATGAAGTAATATCCCAGGACAATGAAAGTTCCCTCTATAATGTTTTAGAGTTTTTCTCAAAGTTTTTAACTTTTTTTTTTAACAGGATCAATAAATTCTTAAATTGTGCCTAATAAAAATACAATGTCTGCCTTTCCCCCAAATGTCTATGTTGAATAGATCTTAACTACTTTATCTGAAAGAAAATAACTATCATGGTTGCCTCTCAGGGTTGGGAATGACAGACCTGAATCTCAAAATCAAAAGGGCCAAGACAGATACTGGCACCAGAATGTCAGGACACATCATGAAGACAGTCAGGAAGTTTACAGAAGTGTAGGGAAGAAAAATGTTTTATTTCTTCCTTTCTAGATTCTCTGACTGGTCTAATAATTAAATGGACACAGACAGATTAATAGGGAAAAAATAATTTTGTTTGTATGGGAGCCCCAAAACATGAGGCTCAAAGAAGTGACCAATGTAGGCAGCTTGTTTACCTTTCAGACAGAAAACAACACATTTGTGAAGAGTTTTTAAATGAGAGAAAGAGAATGTGCCAGTGAGGTGTGTGTGGGGGTGGGGGGGGGAAGGGGTGGGGAGAAGAGGGAAAGAGATAGAATCTTAAGCAGGCGCCATGCCCGGCATGGAGCCCAATGCAGGGCCAGATCCCAAGACCCTGGGATCATGACCTGAGCCAAAATCAAGAGTTGGACACCCAACCAACTGAGCCACTCAGGTGCCCCAAATTTGTGAAGACAAGACAAAGATGTTTGGGCTTGGGGTAGTAAATTAGTGAGGAAATCACAAGGTTTGTTTATGCAGCCTTCTCATACCTGCTTTCAGGGAGACAAAGGATCATCAGAGGGTCCTTCTACCATCCGTTTCTTAAATACCTTTAGTTCAAAATAACCAATATGCCAAAGTGGCATGTTTTGGGGTGGCACATTTTGCTTCCCTTCAGAAACATCTCCATGGAGGAATGTTGGGTAAGCAATTGGTCACTGCAATGTACAAACAGTGATAAATACATAGTAATAGATCAGATGTATATAAGGAATTTGGACAAAAACAACAAAAAAATTCTTTACTAGAGACTAGGGGATGGGGGGATGTGCATAGGAACACAATCTTATACTTGAATTCTTTTAATCTCCCTGTTCCAGTAGAATCTAGTGACTGGCTTTCCAGAGCATTGTTAATCAAGGTCAGAGGTTAGTCTGTTGCAAAGTGCGACATTCCATACCTGGAAGGCAGTGTATAAATCAAGCCCTGCTAAATGGCCTTATTAATAAATATATTTCAATGCATTTGCACATTTAAGGACATATTATCTCGTTTATTTATTAACTATTTTAAGGCCTTAGAGCTTGTGCCGCTAAATTTTAAAACATAGTATCTCTTCTGTATTACTGAATCTAGAAAGAAAAGAATATAAAATTAGGAAGAGTGAAACAAGGTATTATATCAAATTTGATGAATTTGGGGTCTGGTATGTCATACCTAATTTAGCTGGATGTCCTGTTATGCTTCATTGCCTGCATGTTACCATAATTAGAGGTGACAGGGTGGAACATTTTAAGTCTTAAAAATGTTAAATCAAAGTAAATTCTTTACAATATCAAGTAGACAATTATAAGCAACTCCTGTTATCAAATACAAGTGGAAAAAATCCTAAGTACGTTGGAAAAGGGAAAACTCCCATTCAAACATTGTGCTATTGGGGGACTTTAATTATGTCAAGAAATTATAGGTATAACAGTACTGATTATTTCAATGTTCAAAGTATGCAAGCAAGTTCAAGGTATCATTTTAAACATAACAGGCTTATATAAGTCCTGCTACATCATCTGACTTGGAAGTGGTAAACTGTAGATTTCATTGTGATGTTGTTACTCAGTCAACCCCCAAGGCTTTCTTTGCAATTTTGCTTGCTTGAGAATTTTTACCTTATATAGGTAAGTAAGCATTTAGAGGATTTTCACTTGGGATAATTCATTTTTATAGTCAGACTCAGTATGTGTGCAAGGATTGCCTATCTAGTTTGACATTACCAGAAGTGAAGAAATGTTTTTATTAGCCAGGGGCTAAGCTTCATAAAATCTTTGTTTCAGACACATTGTGAGTCACTATGCATTTCCTAACTATGTTTAACACAAACTATTGTACTTTTGGGTGACATATTCAGTGTAAAACGGATCTCCTATCCTACAGATCCAAACAGAAGACTGCTATAAATCAGAGCAGAAAATTAGTCGTTAGATCATCCATTATAATATCTGCCAGTGATAAGGCTTTTTCTATGTCTAGACTGATTTTCCATGTTAAAAAGTAAAACACTACAACCTTTTCCACGTTTTAGTTTTAAAAATAAACTTATCCTACTGATGCCATTAGTTAAAATATTAATTACCAGGTGTTAAAAATTAGATCTGAAAGGACTATACAACATGAGAACCAGAAGAGCTTTCTGGGGCTTCTGGGTGGCTCAGTTGGTCAAGCTTCTGATGTCAGCTCAGGTTATGATCTGGCAGTCTGTGTGTTTGAGCCCCACATGGTGTCTGTGCTAACAGTGTGGTGCCTGCTTGGGATTCTCTCTTTTCCTTTCTCTCTGCCTCTCCCCCACTCATGCTTTTTCTCTCTCTCTCTCAAATAAAGAAACTTAAAAAAAAAAAAAAAGAATACAATAAACTTTGCTCCCCCTATGTTCTCTTTTGTTGACTTTTGATTTTTTTTTTTTGCATACTTTTCCACCTTTAGATGTCTTTCATCATCATCTGATGTTCTTTCCACAGTATCTCATGTTCTGAAAAATATTATTAGCTATATTTCATCTCTGGTAATATATATCTAAAGACATTTAGATGCATTTATAAGCAGTACAAGTTCAGAATAGTAAATAGCAGTTCAATGAAGATAATAATGAAGTCAATTAGTTTCAAACCAAGATAATCACTCAAGAATCTCACTTTGGAGGGCAACTGCTATTAAACATGAGCCCCATATACTACTATATCTATATATCTAAAGACATTTAATCTAAGATTATGTACTTGTATCCGGTAGACTGGGAAAATAGTCCAGCTAGTCTCCAAGCTCTGCCTTCAGACAATATTGAGCATTTTATTAAGAATTTGAGGGAGTAACAGAATGAAGAAAAGACTTGGAGATTGAGCCCAGGGCTACATGTAACCGTATCATAGTCTGAAGTCATTGGAAAGAAACTTTGGCGCACAAAGCTGATTGGTCCCATTAGTAGTATATGGGGCTCATGTTTAATAATAGTTGCCCTCCATAGTGAGATTCTTGAGTGATTATCTTGTTTTGAAACTAATTGACTTCATTAATTTTATTCTCTTCATTGAACTGCTTTTTACTATTCTGAACTTGTATTGCATATAAAATATAGGGAATTCATTTTAAAAAATTAAAGAAGACTGTAACAGTTGGCTGAGTTCCATAGGATATTTATTTATTGATTTATTATCTTAGTTTTTATTTATTTTTAAGAGAGAGAGACAGAGCACGAGCAGGGGAGGGGCAGAGAGAGGAAGACCCAGAATTCGTAGCAGGCTCCAGGCTCCGAGCTGTCAACACAGAGCCTGACACGGGACTTGAATTCACAGACGGCAAGATCGTGACCTGAGCCAAAGTCAGTGCTTAACTGACTGAGCCACCCAGGTGCACCTGTGGCATTTTTTTATGGCACTCCAAACAGACTAAGACATACCGTGCACTCCACATTTTGGAGAAAGCCTACCTGAGAACAGAACCAATCCAGAGGAGCTGGTGGGAGACTGAAAGCTCATGGCTCAATATCCTTTCCTTGTTCTTTGAGGATCCTGTAGCCAGATAAAGCCTCCATCCTTTCGGTGAATTCAATCTGTATTTCTTGAAAGATTATTTGGTGCTTCCTTTGGCGTTTTAATATCTCCTGTTGGAAATTCAGACTAGAATTAGAATTCAACTAAACTGGAACTCAACTAACACAGGGTAACATAGGCACATTTTCAAAATAGATTATTTTATTTATTGTCTCAGAATGAGACTCCCTACTTTAAAATAGGATTAAGTAATCAGTTGAGGGAAGATAACCACACACACGTACATATATATAGACACACATAAATATATCTATGTATCATGAATATGAATATCGTATATATCATAGAATACTACATACAGATGATATACGTGGCATTTTTTTTTTTTTTAGGAAAGCAGATTCTGTTGCATAGAAGATATATTCAATTTGCTTAAAAAAATGGCAAATACAGATATGCAAAATGGAAACATTGAATTTCTCTGTGTAAGACAGAGAAGATATCTTGAAGTTCTGGAATAGGAACAGGAAGACATCTGATACGATATTAGATAAGAGCGCAGAGAATATAAAGGAAAAAGAAAAATGGCAAGAGAAAGATGGTATGAGTTTGGAATATCAACAACAAGAGTAAAAATTTCTAGTAATGGGGTAGATAAAGAAGCTTAAAAGAAGAAGAATCTTTAATATTCAAATCGTGATTCTTTTTGTAACTCTCACATCTTTATTATGCCTTCATCTCTGATCTTTAGTAAGTTTCACAAACACAAATATCTTAGTGTGTGCATGCCTGTGTGTCTGTATAGGTGTGTAAATTATTGTATGTAAAGTAAGAGACTATACTCAGTTAATGCAGTGAAATACAACATCCAGGAAAAGGTAATGGAAATGTAAAAAAAATAATTAACTTATCAAAAAGCAAGTCCCTGAACGTTTACAGAAATTTGGGAGGAATTTTTCTATTCCACAAGTGTGGAAAATAATGTATGAGTTAAGTTTTTCGGACTTAGTAGTTTCTACATAATTTGAGCCTCAACAGAAACCAACATTACACCTAGAATAGTCAAGGAGGGTTTATTTACAAAGGTGTGGGTATAGGAAGAGGGGGAGAGATACCACAAAAGATAGTGAAATAACCACTCGCTTCCCAATAGCCACTTCCTTACCACCACTAGGTCTCAAAATCAGAATTAAAACATCCTAGAGAGTCTGTGCTTTGTTCCTATCAGTGACTGAAGAACACGGCTACTTTCAGTAAGAAAGAAGGGGAATTAATATCCTGACATCATGCTTTATCCTTTGGATCTCTTGCTAGAGCTCCCCATTGGCTGAAGACCAATCAGAAGTCAGAGGACCCAGAAGCCAAATAATCCATAAAGGTCAACATCCAGGGTAAATAAAGCAGGATGGTGAAATGTAGGACATGGATGTGAAAGGGAAAATGGCAGGTGTCTTTCACAATTTAAAAACATTAACTGCTTTATGGATAAATTTACTAACAATACAGAAAGGATGGTCTCTCCTAAGTGCCTAGGACAATCCCTGGCTTGCAATAGATGCTCAAAAATATTTGTTCCTCTCCTCTATCCATATCTGCAATTTGTTTTTGCAATAAGAATGCATAAATAGAGGGGCGCCTGGGTGGCTCCGTTGGTTAAGCGTTTGACTTCGGCTCAGGTTATGATCTTGCAGCTCGTGAGTAAAGCTCAGCATCAGGCTCTGTGCTGACAGCTCAGAGCCTGGAGCCTGCTTCAGGTTCTGTGTCTCCCTCTCTCTTTGGCCCTAACCCACTCACATTCTGTCTCTCTCTCTCTCTCTCTCTCTGTCTCTCAAGAATAAAGAAACATGAAAAAAACTTAAAAAAAATAGAATTCATAAATAGAGGTATCAAGGCCCTTTTCTCACAATAAAGCTTTAATACCAAAATAATATATCAAAAGGGCTCTGAAGCTGCAAGCTGTGTAGAGATTGTTATGAGACATAAGCTACATTAACATTGTTTTTTTTTTTAATTTGTTAAATGTTTATTTTTGAAACAGAGAGAGAGAGAGCATGAGGGGGGAAGGGTAGAAAGAAGGAGACACAGAATCCTAAGCAGGCCCCAGACTCTGAGTTGTCAGCACAGAGCCCAACGTGGGGCTCGAACTCACGAGCTGTGAGATCATGACCTGAGCCGAAGTTGGACACCCAGTGGACCAAGCCACCCAAACGCCCCTGTTAACTGAAGCGTATTTGTAACTCTGTGTATGCTTAAATTTTTGGTGCCACCTGTTGTGGCTTTCAAATTAGAGTTAAAAAAAAAAAAATCCACCATATTTTTTTTTAATGCTGAGGAGCTTTGGCAAGGAAATAGCAATGGTGGATTCCTATGTCCTGTGTCATTGATTTCATCCTCACAAAGAGAAGAGATGCGCTGGGAACTCAGTTAAAACTTGTATATAAAAGGCACTGAAAATGATACAATCAACTTACTAATGCTGAAGTCAAACAGAACCCTCTAACAATTAAGATGAATAATTTATCACAAAGATTTCTTTTTATTTCATAAAAGAGTTTTAGAAGTTAATTGAAAATACAAATACATGGTTTACTTATATCTAAAACATGCACACACACACACACACACACACACACGCACACACACCAAAAAACAAAAAACAAAACAAACAAAAAGAACCTCCTGGTACCTTGAAGAAAAGAAATCTATATGGATATTTTGGGGTATGTTTTCTCCAGAAATAAGTGAAAAATAATTTTATAGGACTAATATTCCAGAAATGTTAAAGTCCAGCATCATAAAATTGTTTTTGAGGTGAGGGAGGGAGGGGATAGAATATATTGATAGATTTTCCTACCTGCATTATCAGGATGAGAATAATATGAACAGAATGTTTCTGGGCAGAGCCAGCAGCATCACAAATGTCTGCTTACCTCAAAACAATATAAATATATTTTGTTTAAAATAGCATACTTCAAATGAATTCAATAGCTTCCAGCTGGATGCCAATTACTTCATAAAAAAAACAAACCAAAAATTCCCCTCAAATATTTATGTAATGATATACCATCAACATGCAACTCCCCACACCAAATGTGTGCTTCATGTTTCGTACCAACAGTAATTATTATTAATTATTCATCTTTTTCTAGCTGCCATTGAATTTGCCAGCAGAGTTTTCCTGGAAAAGTATTAGGGATTAAGAGTACTTTTCAGTACTAACACTAAAGAAGGACATCATTAAGAAAAACAGGACAGGGTAACAGTGGTAATAAGCAATTTGAACATACATTTTTTTTTAGAGTGGGAAAATAACATGCAAAGAAATAAGTGGATTTGCGGTGTTTTTTTGTGTAACAAAAGGTGTAACTAAGAAGTAAGAAAGGCCTTTGTTTTGTTTTTTAATTTGTCTACTTGCACTGCAACCTGTTCTGCTTCCCGTAAAACACTGCATTACGGATTTGCATTCCTAGGAAAAGAAGAGGTTGTGCAGAATTTAGATAGATGTCTGTATGATTTAATATCTCATTTTAAAAAAGAGTGTGCCAGTGACCAATAGAAACACACGCTGAGGTAAGCTGATTGCCTCAAACAGAGCGCCCCGGAGTTGGAATGACATTCACAATCAACCACCTGGGTAAGTCTTGATTCTGGGACAGACTGGTGAGGAAGGAGGTCTGGAAGCACGGTGGGCAGTGATAAATAAATAAATAAATAAATAAATAAATAAATAAATAAAATTTAATTCCACCCACAATAAATACATGGTGGGTGCAATTAAATAAAATATTACTTTCCCTATGCTGCATGCATTTGTTAAAAAAAATGCTAGGTCTCAAATTTTATATTATGTATTTCTCTTTTTGATATTTTTGAAAATCAAAAATTTTAAATATAGAGAACGAGCAACATGTTCACAACATAGTGAACCAGAACATGGTAGGTAGCTGGTGTGTTAGACTTCATGTTAACACATAGCTCAGTAAGATTATAAACAATGTGTACGAATCAGAAGACGGTGGAGAAGTGAACATATTGGAAACCTGGAGGTTAGGGAAAGAGATCTCAGTAATTCTTCTTTTAATTATCTATGTTTCTAACCCATACAACAGAGAATTAATCACAGAAGAAAATTGTTATAAAGCAAAGGGGAGAGGGAAAATGGGATCTCTTTTTATCGTGTAGAATTTACTTCCGCATAATCCAGAGGAAAAAAGTAGAAAACAGGCTTTCAAAAGTGTGCTTGGTAAAATATAATCTAACTTGCGTTAAATATGAAAAGCTAACTTGATCATTACAATTATGTTTAATCTAAAATGATTTCCATTTAGGGAAAGTTTTAGATGGCTTGAGGTATGAATATATATCTGTACATAATTATAACGCTAATTATGAGTCACAGAGGTAAATTCTGTTTAAACAAACATAAGGAAAACGATCTGAGGTTTTGTTGTCTTGCTTTGTTAGTTCCGTTCTTTTAGGACTGAACTCTCATCCACTAGAAAAATGTAAGTTTCAATAAACTTAAAAAAAAGTATTTATTTATTTTGCGTGAGACAGAGAGTGGGAGACGGGCAGAGAGAGAAGGAGAGACTCCCAAGCCGACTGCACTGTCAGCGCAGAGCCTGACTCAGGCCTCAAACCACAAACTGTGAGATTGTGAACTGAGCCAAAATCAAGAGTCAGGTTCTCAACTGACTGAGCCATGCAAGCTCCCCCCAACAACAGATTTTTAACTAAAGAAAATTTTAAAAAAAGTAGGGGCGCCTGGGTGGTTAAGCATGGAACTCTTGATTTCAGCTCAGGTCATGATTTCAGCTCAGGTTTTTTTACCACAATACCCGCGATTCATTGTCTCACTGCTTGGAAGAATGAAGAGATGGACACAAAGTGAGCAGCAGGCAAAAGCTTACTAGAATATAAGATTCCAAAGGAAGAATGGTAAAAAAGCTCTCTACAGACAGGGGACTTTCAAAAGTGAATCCCAGGGACTAGAGACAAGGGTTCTTGTTTTATAAGGTTCTAGTCAGTCTTCCCCCTGACTTTCCAACCTTGTTCCTTCTCAGGTTCCATCCTTATTGGCTTGATAGTTCTAAGTGCTGGGTTGTCCATTCCTGATTGGCTCCTTTCCAGGGTATGGTGGGGGGGGGGGGGGTCTGTGGCCATACTTCTGTCAAAAATTCCAGAGGGAAACTTGAGGAGGAGTAGGTGGGGCCTGTTAGATTCTTAAGAGGAACCTTATGCCTGAGGGGGCTTGCTGTGGTCAGACACTCCCAGCATTGTTCCAACATAGGTGTTTTTCCCCACCCCGGGGACCTCAGGCCCTAATCTTTCCCTCTCTGCCTACATAATCCTATCTTCTCCTAACATAATGATCTCTATCTTCTCCTAACATAATGATCTCACAGTTCCTGAGTTGGAGCCTCACACTGGGCTCCATGCTGACAATGCAGAGCCCGCTTTGGAATCTCTCTCGGTCTCTCTGCCCTACCCCACTCACACACACTCTCTCTCAGTATAAATAAACCTAAAATAATAATAATAATAATAATAATAATAATAATAATAAAAAGTTATGTGTTTCCATATTTTTAGTCACTTGAAAGATTACTTTTTGGAGGAAAAACAAATCTTATTTTTCACTCAACACAGTATTTTCTTCTTTAAATTGTATTTCTAGTATGGTATCCTTGTAGACACTTTTCACTCATGTATCTTCCAGTTTGGCGGTAGCAATCCTGAAATATCTAAGACTGAAGACTTGAAAGTTTCTCATTTCAAATCAACAATTGTTTTTTTTTTATGTCCATTTTAACATCTAAAACGTATCGCTGTGAATTCTTTGATGAAGACTCTGAATGTATAATGTATAGCTAATCTTTCCTCAGACAGGGAATACCTCCTTTTTGAAAAGTATTAGTATAAAGTAAATTGAAATAGAAATATTCTAGATTATTAGATAGCCATGATAAAATTATTTATATACGAAACGGAAATAATTCTAGTGCACATATTTTACTGATCACAAAATTTGTTATGTATTTTAAACCCCATGAAAAATAAAAATGTTATCTTTGTAGAAAATCAGATATGTCATTGAAAATTTCATATAATATGCTGCCTGGAGAAGTAGTAAAAGCACTTGACATTGTTAAACATTGGCAAAGACAGAAATAACAGCTTGTACTAATGCAAATTGGCCAGAGTTTGTTGATATAGATGAACATGGACAGATGGTTTTCAGTAAGCAGTATCATCATTGGTTTCCTATTTAACGGAAATGAAGGACTTTATATTTATGATGGCATACAAGAAATCATGAGAATGAAGCCATTCAATTTTTTTCTATCACTTTTCTTCTTCAAGTAGAGAAACGACTAATAGAATAACTATTGGGTGCTTACGTGACACGTTGTATTGTGAAAATTGTCCATTCTGACCATGTTATCTCACCCACAATCATTGTTTACTATAGTTTTTCTACCCTAACAGTGAAGTGTGGCTTCCCTTAGTTTTTAAAAGTCTTAAGTCCATTTTTCTTGGGAGGCAGAGACAGGGGACAGAGTTGTGTTATTTGAAGTTTGTCATTGCAAAGTAGTGGAAACAAGTGTATACTAGTAGGTTACTTAGAGTTATCTGGGTAGTCATATAATCCAGAAAGGCTATTCAGGGATAAAAAGAGCTTGGTGGGAACAGAGATCAGTAAGACAAAACACATTTCCAAAGGTAGCCGAAATATAAAGAGCTGTAGTAGAAACCCAGGAGGTATGACCTAAAAGAGAGAAGACAGAGAAGCAATAGAATAGGAAATTAAATACAATGATAGCTCTGGGAAAGTGTGTTTTACCCTAAACTGACTTAAAAAAAAAAAAAAGAAAAAAAAAGGTAATTTAATTTGAGAGAGAGAGGGAGCGCTCGGGTGGGGGGACAGAGAGAGAGGGAGAGACAGAATCCCAAACACGCTCTGTGCTGTCATCACAGAGCCCAATATGGGGCTCTATCTCATGAACCCTGAGATTGTGACCTGAATCCTGAGATCATGACCTAGCCAAAATCAAGAGTAGGATGCTTAATCAGCTGAGCTACCCAGGCTCCCCACCTGACACTGACTTTTAAAAGTATTTACTTAACTGAAAACATCAGATAGGGTCAAGAGCAATTATAATATAAAAGTCTTGGTAAATATGCATTGAACATTTTGCAGATAATTTTTTTAAACCAATTCCAGTTGAAGGTGGAAGTATTGAGACTCCCACCAAGTCTGATAGGGATCATTGCTATTCACAAAATTTGAGAAAAACAATAATTGTAGCCTGTACTTTCCAATAGCTAATATGGTAGTATCTTTTCTGTAGTACCGTAGGATCATCTTCAAGGAAGACACTATTATAAAACAAACAAAAAACTGTTATTTTAAGTATGTAGTTATTTAATACATTTAAAACACATAATTTGCATGTATTTTAAACACACATTTTAAAAAATACATTATTATTCCATATGACATTTATATACTCTCAAAGATAATAAACATACAAATCAAACTCTAGCTGTTGCTTAGACAATAATATAGGTGGCATGTAGGTGATACTCCTTTTCCTGAAAGGTAATCACAATAAGATCAATTAATCCTAAACTCAAAGAAATGTGAGGATCATCAGGATGTGATTACATTTCCTTTATAATGACTTCAATCAAGATGTAACTACACTGCTGAGTGTAACTGAAATTGCATTAAATTACAATTTACTTGAGATTCAAGAGTCCTTAAATTTTCAAAATATAAATAAAATCTAACTCAATATTAAAACTCTGAGTTTCAACAGAAACTGTTTTCACAGTGTGTGAAAGGATTAGAAATACTGTAATTACCCAGCTCCAGTTAAATATTTTTTCTGAACCAAGAAACCAGTAGCACATAACATTCCTTCATGAAATATCCCTACAAGGTCATTCTAAACATGCCACATTTAAAATCACTTATATCTTATTCTTGCCACCAGTGGACAAATGAAATTGGAAATTTGAACCATACCCTCATTTTTCAAGTAATGAACCATCTATTTGTATAGTAGTTAACTTTATACCATTTCTCTAATTGTGTTCTTTTTGTACTTTCCTTCTGATGTCCAAAGTAATCATATAGATGGCTACATCAACTTTGATAGCAGACCTAAAGAAGAGATTTAGTGAGTGATCAGTGGACGATTATCCTGGTTTCTTTCATAAAATTAGAAGACTTCATTTTTTAAACAATTGCTCCAAATCTTATTCATATTTTCGTGTCGTATCTATATCCTGAACATGAAAACTTACACATTTTTTTGGTTTTCTACAACCTAATTTTTAAGTTCCTTTTGCATCATGTCCTATTTATTGTTATATATGAAACAAAATTTGGGGAGTGAATTAAAACCCTTATTCTTTCATCGTTTCTCAAAAGAGATTATAATGAAGAGGGAGATGAGGAAAAAATGCATATGTAACATAAACAAGCTGTGTTCAAATGCTGACTCTACTGCTGACAATAGTTTTGGTCTTTCTTTAAAGGGGAAGATACCTGTGGCAGTTTTAAATATGGCTAGAAATACCTGGAAAGTCCTCATATCAAGGGGTAACCACCATCTTCTTTCCACTAAAGTCAGACCAGCAGCTTCTGATTGCTTCAACCAATAGTGTATGACTGAAGTAATTTAGTCCAGTATTTGATGCTGGGTCTTAAAAGGCCATATGCCTACTTACTAGAGCACTCATTCTTGAATCCTTCAGCTGCCATGTAGGAAGCTCAACCACCTTTATGCTTCCATGCTGTGAAGAAGTTACATAGAGAAACCCTGTTCAGACACTCTTTATCAACAATTTTGAGCCCAGACTTTGAGTCATCCCAACTATGTGCCAAATACGTAAGTGAAGAAGCATCCATATAACTCCATTACCCAGCATTCAATTCATCTGTAGCCATCCAAGACTTCTCTGGGGCAGAGACCCCAGATGTTGCAAACTATGGTGAAATCACTGCCACTTTCAAACCTCTGAGCTGCAGAATTTGTGAAGATAATAAAATGACAGTTGTGTTATTCCACTAAATGTGAAGTATATTATGCAGCATTAGATAACAGAAATAACAGCAGGTGAAGTGTTTTATCCTCCACAATTTGGCAGACTTGTTGAAGGGAAATGGAGAGAAAACGTAGCACTATGAAAACCTGAGTGCTATTTAATGGCTCTGCTCTTTGGCAAGCAATATATAAATCATAGGTGATATTCTCATATTGTAGTCTTTTATGGAGGATTAAGTGAAACAATATAGTTGACGGAAGCATTCATTTAAAAAAAACTGAAGTTTTCTTTTCCCCTATTAAAAACATTTCACTCTGCTTTATTAAAGAAATACCATGTTGCCTTGAGAGAAGGTCAAACTATATAAATTAGAAAGAAATTATTTCTGTTTATGGGAATTAAGGAAAGTATCATTATGCGGGAGGTATTTGCAATGCAGTAATAGACATAATAAAAACTTCAATTCAGTTTAACAAATAGTATGGTTGCATGGTAGGAGGATATATACTTTGAGATACAGCAGTGAATAAAAAGCTGCTTTTCCAGTCCTCCTAGAATTTAGAGTCTAGCAGGTTAATGGGAATTAAAAATTTTAGCATAATGAGTGTTAAATAAAAGGAAGTACACATGGTTATGGGAATATATAACAGCAAAATTTACCCAGTCTGAGTTCACAGAAAGCTTCTTTGAAAAATTAATAATTAAGCTAATTTACAAGATGAATAGATGATAGTTAATAAATATTGGAAGAGTGGTTCCAGGAAAAGGAACAACATGAGTAAAATCCCTGAGGAGAGAGAATGCAGAATATTTTGGAGAAATCTAGAGAGGACTAGTATATCTGGGTCATATAGACCAATAAGGGCTTATGACCAGAGAGGGAGACAGGGACCCTATGATAAAGGACATTTAATACAAATTTAAGAATTTAGGAATTTCTCTTAGGGACAATGCAAGATCACTGGAAAAGTGATAAGCAAGCAAATGACTTTAGAATTTTGTTTTACAACATTACTAAAGGACTCATGACCCACATTAATATCCAGAGTAGACATAATGGAGATGATCATACCTTTTCTCCTTTGGATACTCATTATGCTCCTTCATCCAAAATGTTTGGGCAATATCCTTCCATAGTTATACAATAGGCATAGAATATTGGTTTCATAGTTTGTACTCTCATGGCAAATTAAGAATTTGAAAAATATAAAACCATTTTACCACTCACAATTCAACTGGTCACGTGATTTAAGTGTAAAACCATGTTGTTTCATTATTAAAAAAAAAAAAACATTCTAAAAAGTGTGAGCCTACACTCTTAAACTGTGTTCCAAGTATAACAGGAAATTTCATTGGAATATTACATTTAAAGAGATGCTGGTCACTTTTGAAAAGTGACCACTACTTGGAGGAAAAAAAGAGTCAATTAAGTACAGATTATATAACCTTTCATACAGCTTTTACTCATAATATCTGCAAGTCTTAAAAGTCTCTTAGTCTTGCTTCCTATCTAATGGACGTTGGTCTATTGTCACTATCGTAGACTTCAATTCACATAAATCTTACCTCTTTATCCCATAGCAGTTATGTCCAAGGTATCCATTATCATAAATACATGTGCTATATCCAGGGTCCAGATATTCTACCTACCTCTTTCTGGCCCCATTCCTAAGATATACCCCTGGTACACTTTCCTTGAGTACAATATTGCTTCTTAAAAACAAAACAAACAAACAAACAAGAACAAAAACTCACTTATTCCTCAATCTCCTGCCTCTGTTCCCTGTCTTGTCAATTCAATTTGCTGGTTTCCAGTTCACGAGACTTGATAAACCAACACTTGAAATACTGTACAATACTGTTTTCGATGGTGCCTTGAGCCAGTTCTTTCCTTTTATCCTTTGTGCAAACTTATTCTGATATTATATTTTTCTTTTCAGCACACTTATTACCAAAAGCCATCGGAATTAGTATAGAATCTGTGGTTAAACATAACCATAGTGGCTTTGTGAGTTAAGTGAAAGTATATTCAACATGTGTAAATATTAGCAGACAGTATAGCATCCAAGTACACAATCTTGCAGGATCATTAAAATACTTACCTTTGATATGTGTGAACTTGTTTTGAAAATTAAACTCTATACCCACATGCAAAAATAACATCTTCTAGAAATGTTTCAAGTTATTTTCTCAGAGGAATGTGTCCTATTACTATCGTTACAGTTGCAATTTAATTACCTGATACTCTTAGTTATAGAGCTATATCCTTTGCTTAACAGTAGAAATTAGAGTTTTGAGTCTGAATATAAATCTGGGAAAAAAACTGGCAAGTTGCCAATGTGAGGTTTTACATATAACTAAGAATGCTTGTATTTTTTATAAAGTTGTTTTGTTTTTAAAGTTGGCTTTATAGCCATTTAATTTTTGCTGTGTTCAGGGTCATTTCATATTAGTAATGAGTAAGAAAAAGTGTTTTCCTTGTGCTAATGTTTTAGAAGAGACTAATGTGTACCTCAGAATCTTACTTAAAAAGAAAAGTATATATTCCGAAATAATTTTGCACTCTGTTAAGAATTATAATTTATGAATGCACACCCTCTATATTAGAGCAAAGTTTATTCAGGATATGTTTGAGTAATATAATTAACAATATATAATTATGAATAACTGGTCAAATAAAGTTCAAAAATTTAACAGTAATTTCCTTATATGTATGTCAAATAGTAACAGTTGGGAGAAACAAAAAGTTACGTATTTTTATCTGTCTATGGGGTTGATTATTTAATTCACTTGTTTTTAAAACATTATGTACACATTAATATACTATGGTTATTTTTGAACTTCAAGATAATTTTCACTAAATGAATGTAAGGGTTTCATGTTGATTTTATATTATTTTTTAACAATGGAAGCAATCTTTCAAACTTAACAATATAGAACAGAGAAAAAGATATTTGAATATCTACAGAGAGTTCTCTTAGCTAAGGAAATCCCTTGAGTAGCCAATTTTCTATAGAGGATGAGTCTCTGAAGGCATGATTTGGAAGGAGAAAGCAAACAAAGAAACAAAAGCTTGAATTTCTCTGAATAAGAAGTAAACACATAAGTTCACTTCTGGATTGATAACGTGTGGATCTGCTCTCCAATGGATCTGCTCTCCAATGAAAAATTGGAAAATTATAAAACACTAAATCATCTAAGTCTCCTGAAATGGTCATAATAGCATATACAAAATGAAGAAACATTCATTCAAGAAAATCCACTCAAATTCAGTAAGAGTGACAGTCTTTTTCATCTGAACCATGACCCACTCTTACCTCCCACTCAATTTCTCTCAACAAATATTCCACTCAAGGTGAGAGCAGTAAACAACTGAAGACTTCTGTGTCTTCGTTGAGAACTATATTATCTTCCTGGGAATTAGAAGGCACCAGAATTTCTCAAAAGCAATGCACATTTCATTATGTTGTATATATAACATACATGAGCCTATAACATATAGAAATGTAGTATATTTTCCATTAATATTGCAAATGAGGTAGGTGGGAACAAAATTCTACGGGGCTGAGGAAAAGATAACATATGATGACTGAAACCCATAGCATCAAATAAAGAGATTAGAAATAGTAAATATGAAGATGAATATAACAAAAACTATAAATGTATACATGCTCTTCTTTCATTTCTCAGTTTCTTTGAAAGACATACAATTATATCAAGCAATAGTCACAACAACGAACATTGGTTTCATAGCATGTATAGATGTAATGTGTATAATGATCATAGCCCAGAAAAAAGGAGAAATATATTAGAACATTACAAAAATAATATTTCTGTATCTTACTAGAACTGTTATACATTTCTAATAGATTTTGACAGCTTAAGGTATATACAGTAAGCCCTTAAGCAACAATTAAGGCAAAAACAGAATATATGACTAATGAAATTAAAATTTATATTAGAAAATATTCAACTTGAAAGCAAATAGTAAAGGAGGAATAGAGGGATGAAAAAGACATAAGCATAGAGATAATAAAGTAAGCCCAACTATACCAATAATAACACTAAGTGTAAGTGGATTAAACAATCCAATCAAAAGGTAGAGATTGTCAGACTGGGTGAAAAAACAAGATCCATGTACTTGCTGTCCACAGGAGACATACTCTGTCTAAAGATAAAAATAAATTAAAAGAAAAATTATGTAAAATATATATCATGAAACAGTAAGCACAGGAAAGCTTGACTGATTATACTATTATCAGACAGAATCAATTTTAAGACAAAACAAAAAATGTTACAAAGATAAAGAGGAATATTTTGTAACAAAAGGTCAACCCATCATGAAGATATAACAATTATAAGTACACAAATACCTGGTCACGGACCACAAAATGTGTGAAACAAAAATTCCAGAAAAGACACAAATAGACAATTCAACGACATTTATTGGACACTTCATTACTTCTTTTTTGAGAATGGCTACAATAACTAGAAATAATTTAAAGAATTTACAAAAATAAAAAGGATTGTAAAATAATACTATATATAACTGTATACTAATAGATTAATTAGATGAAACAAATTCCTAGAAAGATAACACTTCCAAAAGTAGTCAAGGGGATATAAAAATCTGAGTAAACTTATAAAGCAAAACAAATAAGTATCAAAAACAAAAAACAAAAAACCTACCCTCCCCCATAAAAAAACTCCAGCACAGAAAGTCTCATTGTTCAATTCCGCGAAACATTTAAAGATGAACTGATGCAAATCCATCACAAACTCTGACAAACAATAGAAGAGGATACACTTTCCAAACAAAATCATGACAAGAGAAAAAAACTACAGACCAATATCTCTTATAAATATGAATTGAAACAACTGCTCAACAAAATACTAGCAAATAGAACCCATCAATATATAAAAAGTATTATACACAGTGGACACAAAAAATTCCGGTTAGGGAAATGCCCAGTGGAGCTGTGTGGTCTCAAGAGCAGCAGAGTCACTGGAGCGTGAGTCCAGCCCAGGAGAGCCGCGGGCACGTAACTCCAACCCTTGAGAGCTTCGGAGGTGTCACTCAGTCCCTGTGGATCCCCAGCGTGTAGGATCAGGTCACTGAAGATTGTTCTGAAGCTATAGGGTTTACTGTTGTTTACCCTATTAGGTTTTAGACCCACCTACAATTCCTTTCTTCTTTCCTGGTTCTCCCTTTGGGAGTGAGAATCTCCGTCCTATTCCCATCCCACGGTTATACTTTGGAGGCACATTTGTTTGGTTTCACAGGTTCACAGCTGGCAAAGAATTTTGCTTCAGAATAAAACATAAGTTGAGGGGCGCCTGGGTGGCGCAGTCGGTTAGGCGTCCGACTTCAGCCAGGTCATGATCTTGCGGTCCGGGAGTTCGAGCCCCGCGTCAGGCTCTGGGCTGATGGCTCAGAGCCTGGAGCCTGTTTCCGATTCTGTGTCTCCCTCTCTCTCTGCCCCTCCCCCGTTCATGCTCTGTCTCTCTCTGTCCCAAAAATAAATAAACGTTGAAAAAAAAAAAAACAAACAGAAGTTGAGTCTCATCCTTATTTGATTTAGATGATTTTTAGATGAGACTCTGAACTTTAGAACTTTAGACTTGATGCTGGAATAAGTTAAGACTTTTGGATCTATTCAAATGGAATATATAAATTTTGCATATGAGAAGGATATTGCTGTGGTCTAAATGTTTGTACCACCCCACCCTGAAATTCATATGTTTAAATTATTACCTCCAAGGTGATGATGATATTAGTAAGTAAACAGTGAGCCCTAATAAATGGAACCTTACAAAAAGGTCCCACGGAGCTCTCTAGCCCTTTCTACCATACGACGATAGTGATTAAGTCCGTGACCCAGAAGAGAGACCTTACCTGACTATGTTGTCACACTGATCTCAGACTCCCAGCCTCCAGGACTGTAACAAGAAATATGTTTCTGTTGCTTATAAGCTACTCAGTCTCTGGTATTTTGTTATAGCAGCCCTAATGGAGTGAGAAACAAGAATTTTGGAGGAGCCAGGGATGGAATGCTATAGAATGAATATTTATGTACCCCCACAAGTTTATATGTTGAAACCTAATATTCAATGTGATGTTATTTGGGGGTGGGGACTTTGGGAAAAAATTAAGTCATGAAGGAAGAGCCCTCATGAATGAGATTTGTTTTTGTTCCTTTATATAAGAGACATCAAAGAGATCCTTTACTCCTGCCATTTGAGGAATGAATGAAATGACAGCAATCTATGAACAAGAAAGCAGGCTCTCATCAAACACTGAATCTGCTAATGACTTGATCTTGAACTTCCAGAGCCTCTAGTTTTGAGAAATAAATTTGTGTTGTTTATAAGCCACTCAGTTTATGGAAGTTTTGTTAGAGCAGCCCAAAAGACACCCTAAGATTAGGAGCAAGACAAGTATATCTACTCTTGCAATTCTTATTTAACATTGTACTAGAAGCTCTAGTCAGGACCACTTGGCAGGAAAATGAAATAAAGTATATATCTGAATCCTAAGGAAGTAGTAAATGTATCTATTTACAAATGACATGATCTCTTGCATAGACAACTTTTTTTTTATGTTTATTTATTTTTGAGAGACAGAGCGAGACAGAGCATGAGTCAGGAAGGCACAGAGAGAGGGAGACAAGAATCTGAAGCAGGTTCCAGGCTCCGAGCTGACAGCAGAGAGCCCAACGCGGGGCTTAAACCCAGGAACCGTGAGATCATGACCTGTGCTGAAGTGAGACGCTTAACAGACTGAGCCACCCAGGCACCCTCTTGCGTAAACAATTTTAAGGAATTCACTAAAACACTATTATTAGAATTTAAAAATTAGTTCAGCAAGCAAGGTTGCAAGCTACAAGATCAACATATAAAAATCAATTGTACTTCCTTATAGTTTCAATGAACAATCTGAAAATGAAATTAAGGAAGCATTTCCATGTATAACAGCATCAAAAAGAATAAAATGTTTACAAGTAAATTAAGCAAGAGGAGTGCAAAACTTACACTCTGAAAACTAAAAATATTCTTCAGACAAATTAAGATCTAAATAAGTCGAAATACATCCCATAATCATTGATCTGAATATTTAATGTGATTAATGTGTTCAAGTGATGATGACCTTATCTCAGTTTATGTTGGATGGTAGTCCATAAACCCAGAGGGCATATGAACATGTATATTTTTTTCTACCACCATCCTGAATACGAATACTTTTATTTCATGTGCGTAATTCATAAACCCATTTTTGAAAATCTCATCAGTACAAGATTTACACCGTTTACACCTGAGATTTTAAAATCTTTCTCCTTAACCAGACTGAAATGTGAATGAAGCATTGCAAATATAACTAGATATTTCAGACTCCATTTAGATATTTTCAAAACACTCTAAAATAATTCAAGTTCTGTTACAAATTAATAAAACTTTAAATCTCATTAATATAAAATGTGGCAGAACCATTAGTTAAGAGAGAAATAACTGAAAAGGAATGTAAGTGGGATAAAAGCCTGGAGGGAGGAAAGGAGAAATTGATGGAAAGAAGGAAGGAGGGAGAAAGGAGTAGAAGGAACAAAATCATGAAAGCAATTAATTGAACTAATGTGAAAATACATCTGCTCCTTCTTTCAGAGTGCAAGCCCTTTAAAATGACTAATTAGCATGGAATGCTGCAGGCTACTGCATAACTATTGATTTAATGAATGCAGTTGATTGTATTTTTTGAAAAGTTAGAATTGCTCAGATTGTAGGAAGTTTAAAAAGCATAGAGTTCATTTTTGTGCCCCTGGGCAGAAATATTCCAGTCACTCAGAAAACAGAGAATTTATCTCATTTTTTAAATGTCCAGGGAAGGAAATTCTGCAATTTCCTCTCAAAATATATCTTAGGCTCACAAAGAACACTTTTGTAGAAGCACAGCTTTTATTTACTCACACAAACACCTCATTTAAGCCAAATCGAAAAGATGAAGGTACTTTGGGTTGAAGATATCTGCATGCTTGCAAGTAGTGGATCCCAAAAGGAAGAGTTTAGGAGACTGGGCGTGGTGGTGAGCTCTCCTTTAAAGGTACATTTTTAACAAAAACATAATCAGTATTATAAATGACGTAACATTATGGTACTTAACCCCTTTAAAAAAGGAAATATGGATTTCAAAGAGAATAAATGTAAAGTTCATTGCCTTGACAGATCACTACTTAATTGAATCATGAGGATACAGGGAGAGTTAGGAAACACACACACACACACATTTCTGTCAATTCTTGGAAGGCAGCAATGCTCACCACTATACCACCAATGCCACATTTCTAGAAATTCTTAATCCCTAGATACAATACAAAGCCTAAGTATTTACTAAGATCCTTTGAAGATTTACCTACAAATGCACACATATGGTGTTTAAGGATAACTAGACAGCTGCCTTAATTACTTAGGTATAATTCAGATAGCTGATATAGTGTACCCTACTCTACTTTTCTGGTGACCTATGGCCATTATTACTAACAAGTTAAAAGAAAAAAAAAGGAAAAATTAGAATATGGAATCATGAGAGCCACAGGGAAGCACTAAAAATACTTTCTCTTATATACCAAATTTGAAATGCTAATTCCATTGAGAGAAGGCTTTATTCAGGCTAACTCAGGAGAAATCAGAATTATGTATTACTGTTAAAAACATGACTTTAAAGTATGTTTTTGCTCTCCTTTTCAGGTTGTCAGCTTTACTATTTTTTCTATACAAAGACATTACTTAGGGCTGTTGGGGTGGCTTAGTTGGTTAAGCATTCCACTCAATATCAGCTCAGGTCATGATCTCACAGTTCATGGGATCAAGCCCCACAGCAGGCTCCACACTGAGCATGGGGCCTGCTTTAGATTCTCTCTCCCTCTCTCCCTCTCTCTCTCTCTCTCTCTCTCTCTCTCTCTCTCTCTCTCTCGGCCCTCCCCTACAGCACATGTTCTCTTTCTCTCTCTCAAAATAAATAAATAAGCTGTAAAAAAATAAAATAAAATAAAATAAAATAAAATAAAATAAAAGACCTTAATTAGATGGCAGCCTGAACCTGGGTCTCTTTCACATAGCATTTTAAGCAGATAGTATTGTAATAATTTGGCATGTGATAAATACTTCCATTGTTTCAAGTGAAATAGTTTTGTCCATTCTGTTAACCATTTTAATGTAAGCGCAGCTTTAAAATAATGTGAAAATGCTCTTATGTGGATATGTATTGTTTTTTTAAGATTTTATTTTTACGTAATCTCTACACCCAATGTGGGGCTCAAACTCATGACCCCAAGGCCAAGAGTCACATGCTCCACCGACTGAGCCAGCCAGGCACTCCTGGATATGAATTAATTACATACAAAGATTTCTTCTTCTGACTACAGCATTTTAAAAGTGCATATCGGGGCGCCTGGGTGGCACAGTCGGTTAGGCGTCCGACTTCAGCCAGGTCACGATCTCGCGGTCCGTGAGTTCGAGCCCCGCGTCAGGCTCTGGGCTGATGGCTCAGAGCCTGGAGCCTGTTTCCGATTCTGTGTCTGCCTCTCTCTCTGCCCCTCCCCCGTTCATGCTCTGTCTCTCTCTGTCCCAAAAATAAATAAACGTTGATAAAAGTGCATATCTAGGGGCTCCTGACTGCCTTAGTTGGTAGAGCATCCGAATCTTGATCCCAGGCTTGTCAGCCGAAGCCGGACGCTTAACCGACTGAGCCACCAGTCACCCTGGACATGCAAATCTACTTTTAAAATTTAATAAACATTATGTGGTGAGTGCATGTCAGCCTGGCTGAAAAGAATTCCAAATTTTAAGACAGACATATTTTTCTAATAGTATTTAAGATGTCAGACATCTTACATTTCTTCACTCTTTGAATAAAATTTAATCCTTTGTATTTTTCTGGAATGGTCAAGCACACACCTCTAGTGTTTACTGAAGCATGTGTCTACTTTATAAAAACCTCTAAGCAAGACTGTAAGGACCTGAACTTTTCTGTGATTCTACTTGTCCAACTTGTGGTTGCTTTTCTGGTATTTGAAATGACAGGTGATCGTTATGATCAATTCTATATATCTATCTATTGTCTTATCTCAAATAGTATTAAGTTTACCAAAAAAAAAAAAATTTGATAATTTTGTCAAGTCACCCATCTTAATCTAAGACACTATTTATCCTAAGGTAGTAAAGCCTTCACTCTTTGCACCACACTCCTTTCGAAACCTCTCCAAATCGGCCACTAATTTCAGTCAAAAGCATTGTTTCATCATTAAAATAAATAGTCATGATGTAGTATGAGAAGAAAAAAAGAAAAACATATAAAGATTGCTTATTTATAGGAAATAGAATTATACAAATCCAAACACAAAACAATCAAGAGCCAAAATATTAGACTTTTAAAAATATTCAGAAAACCAAGGCAGCTGGATATTATGTTAATAAGCTCAAATACTTGTGCTAAGGTAAAATTCATGTGAAAAGTAGACTGGATTGTTCTGCAAATCTGTGCCACTGTTGAGCTACATTTTATTTTCTCATGTTTTGTAGTCATAAGATAGAAATTAAAAAGTGCTTTACACAATTTAAAACTTAACTTTAAAACAAACAACATTGTAATTAAGATCATAAATTACTGCTTACGCTTTGCTGGTCTTGTTATCAGAGAACACAGGCAATCATGAAGGTTGTGGCTAGTAGTTAAGCACATTGACCCTTTAAAGAAGCAGGGAGGGGCACTGCACGGCTCTGTCAGCTAAGCTTCAGACTTCTGGGCAGGTCATGATCTCACAGGTCATGGGTTCCTGCCCCACATCAGGCTCTGCGCTGTCTGTGCTGACAGCTCGGAACCTGGAGCCTGCTTCGGATTCTGTGTCTCCCTCTCTCAATGCCCCATCCCCACTTGTGCCCTGTCTCTCTCTGTCTCTCAAAAACGAAGAAAGAACAAACAAACAAACAAACAAATAAATCAAAAGCTGGGAAACTCATCTTCAGGGAATTGTAAGAATGAATGCTGGCATGGCATTGCTGAATATTCAGAATTGTTCAAGAAAAGGCAACTCTTAATACATATTATTAGATAAATCCAAATGTTGAAGAAATGGTACCTATTCCAAAAACAAAGACATAAATCAAAAAGGGGGGAAATGTCTGGATGTAGTGCTCAAGTTATAAGTGACTTATTTGCAATACCTAAATCCTCCAAGTCAATCGCTACCTGGGGTTGCCTCTGAATCAACAGGTATCTTCCCTTTTTTTCTCATGCTCTAACATATGAAACCTAGTTCAATTCTCTCCAAAGGTCAAGAACCTCCGAGCTGACAATTAAACAAACTTCTGACTACCATACATGACCTACTACCTGGGGTTATACACAGTCATCTTTACTTGCTCTTGATGAGTTCGTAGTTTTAAAATTAAAGTATACTAATTCTAGTCATTCTTTTTTTTTTTTTTTTTTTTTTCTTTCACACCAGTACATGAAGAAGTTGCTACTTATTTAAGACTTTTCCTTGTGGGTACGTCTTTTCTGGGTTGGTAAAATCTTGGATTTGGGCTCATGAGAAAGCAGTTAGAGAGGAATGACTAAAATGAAATTCTACAAATGGAAGAGCCTTTCTTTTTTTTTTTTTTTTAAATGTTTATTTATTTCTGAGACAGAGAGAGACAGAGCATGAACGGGGGAGGGTCAGAGAGAGGGAGACACAGAATCTAAAACAGGCTCCAGGCTCTGAGCTGTCAGCACAAATCCCGAAGCGGGGCTTGAACTCACAGACTGCGAGATCATGACCTGAGCCGAAGCTGGGCGCTCAACCGACTGAGCCACCCAGGCGCCCCTGGAAGAGCCTTTCTTATACCCACACAGCTGGACTCTAGTCCATACCCTACTACTGAGTCACGAGAAAAAAGAACGAGGATATATAACAGAAAGTTGAGATAACATAAAATTATTTTCTTAATTGGAAGTTTTTTGTCTACTAATTTAAGTAATTAGTGTTTAATTTCACATCGACCATACACTATTTGCTTTCAAGTATTTTACATTCTTTTTTCCTTCCTTTCTGGGTCTCTTTTGGATTAATAAAATATTTGTATTGTTCAATTTTCCATATATTTTTATTTTTATTTTTTATTTTTTTTTAATTTTTTTTTTCAACGTTTATTTATTTTTGGGACAGAGAGAGACAGAGCATCAACGGGGGAGGGGCAGAGAGAGAGGGAGACACAGAATCGGAAACAGGCTCCAGGCTCCGAGCCATCAGCCCAGAGCCTGACGCGGGGCTCGAACTCATGGATCGCGAGATTGTGACCTGGCTGAAGTCGGACGCTTAACCAACTGCGCCACCCAGGCGCCCCATCTATTTTTAAATTATGAATTATTTTATTGATTACTTAGTGACTCTCATAGACATTACCATATGTTCCCTTTACAAATTGCAGTATAAAAAAATACTTTGACCACTCTTCTGGTAATTCTAGAATTTTGGAATATTTAAATTCCTTTTACCTCCTCTCTCCTTTCACTTTTAATTTTTATTCGTCTTTTGCCTACAACTTTATGTATCTGACATGATGATTATTCAGTTTAACATTTTTCACACTACCAGATTTTGAATAGTTATACCATGCTTTGAACGAGATTTTAAATGTCATTATCATCTAAGAGCACTATAAAAAGTAATATTTATTCTCTAGTTTCAGACAAAAAAAATCACCAATTCTCTCAACACAGCAATTTCTAGACAAAGAATATTATGTTGAAAGCGTATTTAAAATATACTCCATGTTTGCATAAACAAAAATTGTGACAAAAAGTAAATATGTTTCTATGCCTCTTTAGTCTGTTGTACTCATAAGCTATTTTCATGTTTCAAATAATAATAAAAACGTAACAATCTTTATTTTGTTTTAGAAATATTTTTTCTAGGCTATGCTTACACATTTAAGTGCAATTTTAGAACAAGATACTTTGAGCTCCTGATATGACATGGAACACAGAAAGAGTGACGTGAGTATTTGAGAGTTTAAAGCAAATCATGTGTGCTTTGGCTGATTGTAGAAGCGAGTAATGATATATAATGTGAAAATATGGGTTAAGCATCACATGCTTATTCTGAAAGCAAAGAGAATTAGTTGTCCTGTGCTTCTTATTCTGATTTCATATACCTGATTGAATGCTGGTTCTCAGACTTTCCACAGCCTTTAGAAAAATGACACTTCCACTGCCAGTGTATTAGGGTCAGGGCTCTTCAGTGCAATATGATAGATAAGAGATTGGCTCACACCATTATGGAGACTGGTAAACCCAAAATCTATAGAGTTGACTGTACCACACTCCCTGTCCAAAATCATCTAGTTTGCTGTAGAACCTTAAAGAGCCAATGATTCTGTCTGAAGGCTGTCAAGCAAGAGAATTCTTTGTTCCTGGGTGGAGGTAAAACTTTTGTATAATTCTGACCTTTAAATGATTGGATGAGAGGCCATATTATGGAGGCCATTCTGCTTTACTAAGTCTACCAATTTATTTTATTTTATTATTATTATTTTTTTAATATTTATTTTTGAGAGGGAGGGAGAGAGAGGGAGCACGAGTGAGGCAGGGGCAGAGAGAGCGGGAGAGAATCCCAAGCAGGCTCCACACTATCAGCTCACAGCCCCAGGCAGAACTTGATGTCATGACTGTGAGATCATGACCTGAGCTGAAATCAAGAGTTGGAGGCTTCACCAACTGAGCCACCCAGGTGCCCCATACACAGTCTACCAATTTAAATGCAGTTCATCCAAAAACACTTCCACAGAAACACCCACATTTTTATATCCATGTCTTTCACCATATTTGGGAAATTTTCAGTCATTATTTTTTCAAATATTCTCTCTACCCATATCTCTCTCTCTTCTACTTCAGAAAATTTGTATTCATCCCCTTGATGGTGTCCTGGGTGCCTTAGGCTCTGCTCCCAATTCTTCAATATTTTTTTTTCATTTTCTTCCTTTGACTTGATAATTTTATTGTTCTGTTTTTCAGAAAAGTTCATTGATCCTTCAGTCTATTCTAGTCTGCTTTCGAACACTTCTGTGAATTCTTCATTTGTATCATTGTACTTTTTAGCTACAGAATTTCTTCTGGCTTCTTTCAGGTGTTCTACCTCTTTACTGATGTTTCCATTTTATTCATACAATGTCTTCTGAACTCTCTTCACATCTTCCTTTAGTTTTTTGAGCATCCTTAAGACAGTTATTTTAAAGTCCTTGTCTAGTAGATATACCATCAGGTCTTTTTCAGAGACAACTTCTGTTGATTCTTTTTTTGTTTTGTTTTGTTTTTTTTCCTTTGAATGAGCCATGCTTTCCTGTTTCTTTGTATACCTTATGATGTTTTGGTTGAAACTGGACACTTGAATCAAATAATGTGAATTGAATCAGATGCCTTTCCTTCCCCAGGGTTTCCTGGGGTTTTATTGTTGTTTGGGCTTTTTTAATTTATAGTTATAAGCTGTCTCTGTACTGAGGACCAGTCTTAAAGATCTTCTCAGGTCTTTTCTGAGCCTGCACCTTCTGGTCATGCACGGTCTGTGTCTAATTTCCATAGATTACGCAGTCACTTTTCAATGTCCTAGTCTTCAATATATGGCTCCAAAAAAGGGAAAATGAGAAGAATGAAGGAAGAAAGTGCCAACCCTTTAAATCTCCCGAAAGTCATTTCAGCCACCGAAGGAGGGGGTTGAGATGTGAGTGGAGTTGTAACAGGAGCTGGCCACTTCCGTGTCTGCACCTCTGTGATCAGAGCAGCAATCAGTGATCAGAGCACATACCCTCAATATTTGGGTCTTTTTGCCCACTCTAGCTTCCACATACTGTGTGTAAACTGCTCCAGGAACAGTGTATAGGTGCCTGCCTTAGGGCTGAAGGGTGAGAGATGGTACCACTCTGTTGAAATCTAACTTAAGAAAGCCAAATTTACTATCTAAGCCTCAACTGAAAGTTGTAAGTCTTCAGTACATTCCAGAGTTCCAAAATGGTGACACCGGACAGATTGTGCTAGCTCAGTTGCTGTGTAGGTGGGGGACAGATTTCTGATATTTCCTACTCTGTCATATAATAATAATGATTATAATAATAATAATAGATTTATATTTTTAACACATTACAGTTATTGCTTTGTTCAGTAAATATATATTTTACTTACCAATGTAGTTACATGTCTGTCATTCTTCCTCCTTTTCTGACAATGAATTCTCTCAGCTTGCATGAACATTTACTGTGTCATATTGTTGAGAATATTTTCATTGCTATGGAATTATACTTTAGTAATTATTTATTTCAGCTCTTGGAATATATCATTCCACTGTCCATGTCTTCCATTGTTTCCACTGGGAAGTCGAATGATAGTCATACTATTGCTTGTTTTATGTTTTTTTTTCCATCTTTCCCCCTCCCTGTCTCTTTCTTCTCCCCCTCCTTCCTCCTCCTTCCTCCTCTTCCTTTATTCCTCTTCCTTTTTCTCTTCTCATTTGCAATTTATAGAACATTCCAAATCTGGGTTGCAGTCTTTGGACAATTTTTGCAAATTCTTCAAGATAATATATTTTCAAATAATGTTGGGTCCTATTCACTCTCCTTTCCCTCTGAAACTCCAGTTATATGTTTTCTTGTGTCCCACATGTGTTTAACACACTTTTATTTTCATCGAACTTCTCTGTGCTTCATTTTATATAATTGGCATCGATATATCTTTGAGTTAGCCATCTCTGCCTGAAGTGGTATCTAATTTATTGCGAAACCTATCATTAGATTGTTCATTATAAATATTTAATTTTCAATGCCAGCGTGATTATTTTATTATTTGTTATACCCTCCAATTCTATAGCAAAATATTTATTTCTCCACTGTTTTCTGCATCTTTTTGTCTATTTCTCGAATATGTTAGTCCTAGGTCTTTTAAAGACTTTGTCACTGATCTCTAACACCTGCATAATCCTTGAAAATATTTTTCTTTGGGGCCTAATTTTGTCATGTTTTTTGGTCAGGTGGCATGTCTAATAGATTTGTCTTATTGAATGTAGTATATTTTGTATAAAAAATATGAAGGCCCCAAATGATGCTATGTTCTTCCAGAGAGAATATAATATTCCCTCCATTAGAGAGATAAAGTGATTGTGGATATCTTTTATTTAATTGGGGATTGTGCTTACTGTCAGCTGGGTTAGTGCACTACTGATGCGTATTCTGCCTCTGGGTTTCTACTAACTCTTAGTTGTTCTCAGATGAGAGTCGCAAGTGTTCTGCATGGTTCTTCTAGTTTTCCATAAAAAGCAAGTAAACTCTGTTTTGCTTTTCAATGTCTTTTTACTTAGGAATTTAGCTTTCTGCTTAAATTTTACAGCTCCAAATTCAGCAGGTATCTGAAAGAAAAAAAGCCTATGAACTACTTCATCCAATATATCCTTCAAAAATTCATTTGTTTGTTGTCTGTTTGTTTGTTTGATTTGTCCCCAGCAGTTTATCTTGGGCACTTTGAAACTTGCCCTTGCTTAGTATTTGAAATACCTCCAGTTGCTGAATTCAGATGACCTCTTCATGGTTTCCACTTCTCTGAAGTTTTGGTGCATTCCTGCTGTTTCTATTATCAGAAAGGTTATTTATCTGATTTCTGTGGCTTTTTAAATAGAAGTAATGACTTGATAATAGCTTTCCCATCTCACTCAGGGGTAAAACTCTTTGTATATTGAATTAGGAAACATTTCTAGAGAAACCATGTGACAAAATTTATACTGGAGATTTGACATATATATTACGAACACATTGTGTGTATATATATATACACAATATATATGTGTATATACATGTGTGTGTGTGTGTTTGTATACACACTAATGTTAAAACTTTATTAGTGCTACAATCATTATTTAATTAGAGAGAAGGTAGGGTAGAATTTTTAAAGGCTCTTTTGTCATAAGACAGCTATACTGGAGAATTTGATTTATTTTTAATTGTAAGCAGTTATATTAATTTATTCACTTTCGCAGTCTAGCTCCAGAAGCATTTGCTATAACTTTGAAACTTTGAAAAAGTGGTTGAGTACTTATTTAAACTGGGGCCATAGGGGGAAAAACGTGCCTTATATATTTCTCCAAATAAACTGAGTACCAGTGTCAAAGAGCAGAAAATGCTCTATACGTTTACAGGAAATGAACATTTAATTAAAAAAGAAATATTCTCTCTTTTAGTGAATGAAAAAGAATTTAATTCAATTATAATGAAATATGGAAAATTTCTACAAAGCTTGAAGTATAAACCAAAAACAGCACTTAGAAGAATAGACAAGCTCTTCCGAAAGAGATTCGTTGTTAAATTGTTTCACACCAATTATTTTGCCTGAATATATAGTTTAAAATTCAATAAATACAATCAGCCTTCCATGAAAACTTTCACAATACAAAAAGCATATTTTGGAAGACACTGATATTAATTCCTAAGTTTGCCATTTTAAGCACGATTAACATATATTTTAACTACCTTCTGTAGTGTGAAACTGATATTAGATTTCACTGTGAAAAAAATTCTATTTAAACTTCAAAACTTGTCACACATTCCACTTATTAAAGGGGTTTTGTTGTATTAGAGAAAAAATAAATTTATATTTCCTTACTCAACAAATCACAAAGTGATGAGGTAAATTCAATTTTTGTCATATTGCAATACTTTAAACTAGAAAGAATTATTCATTTATGTGCCTTTACCTAATCCCACAGAGGTATATTTATGTACCTCTTAAATGCCATGCAAACTTAACTGAAGATTACTGAGAATCAGCTTCACCTCACACTTTCCAATAATTTTTTTTAAATCTAGAAATCACTTTTTATCTCAATATATATTAATCACATTTTAAAGAGTTTAGTCCATCCCCCTGCCGTATTAAGCATAACAAAACCTAATTTGTGCATATGAAAGAGGTTGCCTGCTTCAGATCATAAAACACTTTTTTGATATGCATATAGGTAACACTTCCTGAGTGTTTGTTATGTGCCTGGGAAGGCCAGATACAATTCTTCGCTCATTTTGAGATAATAAGTGGGTTGACCAAATGGTAAGTGGGTTGACCAAATTCTCAGGTGTAGTAAGTGCTGGAGCTAGGATCTGGACCTCGTGGTCTGAGTTTGGCAGTCATAGTCCTAGCCATTGATAGGACTTGATCTGCAGCACATCTTCAAGAATATGAACTCTGAGTAAAGGACTCAGGAGATGAACAGGTCAATTACTGTGTCAATTTTGTTATTGAGAAAACCATAGGAGACCTTCATTTAGATATTTGGCAAACATGGGCATCTTAATACAAAGCCACAGAAGTAGAGAAGCTTCAGGCAGAGCTGGCTAAATGTCAAGTTCCTCTGCAACGGAGAAGTGCAGATGCCAATTCGTTCTGGAGATTTTCGGATGCCAGTTCACGCCTCCTTCCCAGAGCTGGAATGAGTGAGGGGACAGAGAAAGACTAGGAGTGTTGAAATATTCATACTAATCATTTCCTTGGACATGAGGTAAAAGGATATTTGCCTTCCCCAAAATCCACTATGATATCACACACACACACACACACACACACACACACAGGCACACATATAGGCATATGGATACATGACTATACATTGATAAAAGGGCTCAATTAATAAGTTACAGCATTTCTTAGAAATTTTTCTGTTTTCTTCTTTAATTTAGGATGCCAACATAACAATATTTGGGGAAATTAAAGTTTGTTCTCTGGCTTCTCAATCTGATTTTATCATTTTCCACAAACTCATCTTATGAGTTAAAGCATGATGTGTTTGTTATTCTCCAGTAACTTCTCTACATCTTTAAAAAATAAATATTCAAACATTTTTAAATGCTAGTTCAAAATTATGACTTCTTTTTCATAGTTCTGCTAACAACTCTGGCAGCTGCTTTTCTCTCTTTTTCTCAATTGATAAAATCACAGTCTCTGGGAACAGATGTCAGTGTGCCAGTACACCAGAGCCAATAAAACTGTCTGATACACTTCCTAAAGCATCATCTTGTGATAGTGCGTTCATTTTACATTCATTATCAAAACCAAAAAAAGAAAAAAAAAAGATTTTTCTTGTGTGAAATGATTACTTATTTGAGTAAACAGAACTTTGCTGAAGTCAATACACATCAGATATTTACTCTCTAATTTGACCTTTTATTTGCCAGCTCTCGTCATCAAGTGACTTTGACTTTAAAGTTCGATTTATGACCTCGCAGAATTATGTTCCAGCTAATCATGAACTTTAGTTATTATAATGAAGTATCACCAACAAGGTACTCATGATTTTGGAGATTTCACAATATATTTTGTAGGATATTCACCCTCCAAAGAAGGTGACATCTACAGATATATTTAAATAGATCACAAGTGGACAGTAATGAGAAAAGTCAGGTTCTTGTTAGCATTGCCATGAACTTCACATGATGGACTGAGCTTAAAGAACTACCAGCTATGATCCTAACCTAGGTTTCTGATCTTTTAAGTCATAAGAAATGAGGAGGAAGGCATAAACAGTTTGAAGTTTGGTCAGCACAGAATTTAGTCTTTGTGTGAATTTCACCGCTCTCTTGTTAATCTATATTATTTCCCGTTAATTGGATTCCTTAACAGATTCATGAGTGAGAAGGTTGCTTATAAAATGATTGATAGGCACCCGAGCCCCATAATATCAGAAGTACTGAAAAAGAGTGATATGCTAACAAGGCAATAGTCCATAAAACTAATTTAAATGACATGTAAATGGCATAAAAATATATCTTCATGTGTTCATCTATGCATTATTACTACTAGTGTTGTTCTTGTGGCAAGAAAATATTTTTAATTCACAATGGAAAAGGCAAAAATATGAATTGAACTGGGGTGCCTAGGTGACTTAGTTGGTTAAGCATCCAACTCTTGGTTTCAGCTCAGGTTATGATCTCATGGTTTGTGAGTTTGAGCCCCGCATTGGGCTCCACCCTGACAGCGTGGAGCCTGCTTGGAATTCTCTTTTTCCCTCTCTCTCTCTGCCCATCCCTTGCTCTTTCTCTCTCTCTCTCTCTCTCTCTCTCTCTCTCTCTCAAAATAAATAAAAAGAATATTAAAAAATATATTAAAAATTAAAAATATAAATATCTTAAAAATATGAACTGAACTGTTTCAAGATAATATTTGGCTTTGATTGAACATATACACCTCATCCTTACCCCCTTATCACTCTTTCATACACAATTTCTAATCTATCAGTGATACCTGTTGAACATCCCTCCATATTAAACCTTCAATCTCCATCTGCACAGTTGTGATCTACACAGTCTTTGCTCCAAGCCACAGCTTTTTCTCATGTGCAATAGCCTTCTGACTGATCTGCCCACTGGCTCCATCACTCCTGCGTTATTCCTGCCTTTGGAAATGATTTTAGGAGGACGTGATCTTGGGAGTTTTCTTTAGCCATCTTTTGTCTTTGAGGGCTGTTTCAGGTTGGATTCAGCAGATAGGAGACTCTGAGATTGAGAGTGATACACAGAAAAAAAAAATTATTGGGAAGTCGTCCCAGAAGTAACACCTTAAAGGAAGGGAAGACAAATTCTTTATTGGTCAGACAGAGAGGTTACAATGCTGTTATAAAAAGGCCTCCATTCTGGGGCGCCTGGGTGGCTTAATTGGTTAAGTGTCCAACTCTTGATTTCAGCTCAGGTCATGATCTCACGGTTTGTGGGTTTGAGCCTCATGTCAGGCTCTGCACTGAGAGTGTGGAGCCTACTTGGGATTCTCTGTCTCCCTCTGTCTCTGCTCCTCCCCTCCCCTCTTAAAATAAATAAATACATATTTTTTAAAAAGGGGTGCATCCGTTCTGAAGCTGAAATGTCCATAGTGGGGTCCAGGGCCAGGAGACATGTCTGTCCTCAGTACTCAGTACTCTCAGTTCTTGGGGCAACAACTCACAAGCATTTTTTCCTCCTTCTACTAGCCATTCTGGGTTCTCCTTCAGTCTCAGCACCTCAACTCATCTGGATGACTTTCCTGGTGGTACAATAAAGAATCTCATCCTCAAAGCATCCGAATTCCTGATTACTGCCTCATTCCCAGGCTGTGGCAACAGAACTCACAGAATTAAATCAAACTTGGGCCATGGAGCCCCACAATACACTGAAGTGTATCATCTACTTACCAAATATGTTTGTCCCTGTCCACATTGTTTAACAGCAGCTTACTTCCTCCTGTTAATCAGGGTTAATTATCCTTGCCAGGATGAACACTTTTTTCATGCCTTCCAGACTTTTGGTGTGAGGAATCTAAAGTGCCCAGATGGCTGCTATAGCTTAAAGTTCAACATGACTCTTGCTGTGTCCCATGATGGAAGATTTTTCCCCTTTGAGAGCCAGTTGGCACAACAATCTTGCGTCTCATTATGATAACGTGATCACCTGGCTTAAGTGCTAAGTACCACCTCTTGGCCTCTATTTGGGGGAATCCTTTCGCATATACTGTCATCAGGGAGCCCAGTTCAGTAAGAGCATTTTACACCTTCATCCTTGGACTAGAGAAAAGAACCACAATTTAGATTCCCAGTCATGCAGATGCCTCTCTCAACAGCCCCTTCCTTCTTGATTGCTTTGGTGAAAGGATCGTCCTACAAGTCCTCTAGTGAAATCATTTTTTTCTGGCAAATTTTCCAAGCTTGCATAGTATGTGCAATCTGGCATGCCGATTTCTCTTAGTTTTTTTGTTACTTTCCGCCAGGACAGTTCTGAAATCTCTAATCCACTTAATTTAGCCCGTAAAATTTTCCAATCTTTTTGGAGACCTCTGAGTACCATGTTTATCTCACTTCCCAGGATTCCTAGCAGAGTGATAAATTATGAATTCCAGACAAGTGCTCTCACATCGATAAACTCTCCCTTACTCAACCTTATCTTCTAACCTGCCATTGCCCACTTGTTTTAGCAGACTCAAAATATAGCCCATATGCTGTACTGTCCTGGCTTCTGCTAGTACATGCATACTAGACATTTCACTTTTTTCAGGGTATGGTACCTTTCCTTCCGTTCTTCCGTTAGTGTCTCAGCGCTTCCCTGGCTGTGACTTAACCTTAGCTATGGGCTTAAATGCCAGAAAGGGAAGGAGGGAGTTTGTGTGGGTGGGTGCATGTATTATCCTGCATTGTCATCAACTAAGGAGGGCCAGATCTTAATAGATATGGGTGGGCTATTTTTGAGGGCTTAAATCTGAAGGTTCAAGATTTTCAAGTGCATCAACTCAGATATCCCAATGACATACCATAGCCTCTCATCCTTTCTTAATCAAGACCCTGATCTTGGCATAACAGATCTGCGTAGGAGCTCCACCACTCACAATTAAATATTTGGGCTCTGTTTTCTCTGCCTGCTGACTACTGGAGATAAGAGTCTCTTTAGATGCTGCTGAGTAAGTCCTCTGATAGTCACAATTAATTTTTAAAGGCTTTATTTTTTTTTGAGTATTTGTCGATTCACCCTAAAATTGAGAGAGAGAAGCGGAGATCACCTACTCTCCTGCCCCCACACATGCATGAACTACATCATTTCAACATTACTCACCAGAGCAGTACATTTGTTGCTTGAGATTAACCTATATCACCACATCAATATCACACACTATCCATAGTTTACCTTAGAGTTCACTCTAAGTGTTGGACATTTTATGGGTTTGGACAAACCTGTAATGACATATATACATCATTATAATATATTCAGGATATTTTCGCTGCCCTAAAATCCTCCAAACTCTACATATTTACCTCCTCCTTCCATCTTGGGCAATAACTGACCTTTTATCATTACCATAGTTTTGCTTTTTTCAAGATATCATACAGTTAAAATCGTACAGTATTTAGCCTTTTCAGATTGTATTCTCTTACTTAGTATTATGTATTTAATATGCCTCCATGTCTTTTCATTCATTGATAGCTCATTTACTTTTAGCACGGAATAATATTCCATTGAGTAGATGTACCACACCTTATTTTTCCATTCACTTACTGAAGGAAACCTTTGCTGCTTCCAAGCTTCAGCAATTAAGAATATAGCCCTCGGAGCGCCTGGGTGGCTTGGTCGGTTAAGCGTCTGGCTTCGGCTCAGGTCATGATCTCACGGTCCATGAGTTCAAGCCCCGCGTCGGGCTCTGTGCTGGCAGCTCGGAGCCTGGAGCCTGTTTCGGATTCTGTGTCTCCCTCTCTCTCTGCCCCTCCCCTGTTCATGCTCTGTCTCTCTCTGTCTCAAAAATAAATAAACATTAAAAAAATAATTAAAAAAAAAAGAATATAGCCCTCTGTAAGCATATGTTTATGGTGTTTTGTTCTGTAATCATCCACGTACAGATTTTAACATCAGTTTCAACTCCTTTGGGTAAATACCAAGAAGTATGATTTCTGTATCATATCTTAAGAGTGTACTTTGTTTCATAAGAAGCTGCCAAGCTCTCTTCCAAAGTGAGTATACCCTTCTCCATTCCTACTAGCAGTATATGAATTCCTACTGCTCTACATCCTTGTCAGCATTTGGTGTTGTCAGTGTTCCAGATTTTGGCCATTCCAATAGGTATGTAGTGGTACCTCAGGGTTGTCTGAATTTGCATTTACCTGCTGACTTATGCTATGGAGCATCTTTCCATATGCTTATTTGCCATGTGTAGATCTTCCTGGCAAGATGGAGGTTAATGTCTTTGGCCCAGGTTTTAATCAAATTGTTTTCTGATTGCTTTTACACACTGAATTTCTAACTGATGATCTATCAGAGTCAGCCTTTCATTATATTTATCCAAAGCATCTGAGCAAAACATATCTAATCCATATCCAATTGACCCTATAATGACTTATCTCACCCATTTTTCTGTAACATCCACCATGTTGGCTCTGCTAATACAATTCCTTTCACCAGTATAACATCCCAATTCATGACCAGTATAACATCCCAATTCATGAATATTTCAACAGCTGCACTGTTATCTTTCGCCCAGTGTGCTGTGGTCTTTATTGCCAGCCAGCTGGAGAAATAGCCAGTCCGGAAAATCCATTTTACCATCTTTCAGGAACTCCTCCTGGTTGTGTAGATACAATTCCCCGACGACCTGCCTTTATTTCAGACAATATTTTCTAGAATGGTGTACAGAAAATAGTCTTTGAAGATATATTGCCTCTCTCTGGAGCAGAGGGAAGGTTCATCTACTGTCCAGTATAATAAAGATAATGTCTTCCTCTGGCAAAGCTTAGGCAGGCTAACTGTCCCTTATAAGTTCTGGAGACTTGGGTTGCCTCTCCTGTGCCGTGCTGCACTGTGCGTGCAGTGTATCATAAGGCATTCCTTGTGCAGCCTTGTGGGAGCTGAGCCTGAGGAATGTGCGTCAATGCTAACGTAGCTACGGTTATTGCTCTGAGTAATGCACTGTCCTTTGTGTCTGTCCTGGTACTCTCGTGTCTTCTGTCAACATCTGTGAAATGTTAGTAAGCTAAATAGTTGGGTTGCAGGTGGGGAAAAACTGCAGAACCTTCACAGTTCTTAACACTGGAACCAATTGCCAAAGTTCAGTGTCCTGGGAGAACGGACTCTGCAATAAAGATAAGCTTGCAAGAGGGAGCCTGGGTGGCTCAGTCGGTTTAAGTGTCTGACTTCAGCTCAGGTCATGATCTCACAGTTAATGCGTGTCAGGGTCTGTGTTGACAGCTCAGAGCCTGGAGCCTGCTTTGGATTCTGTGTCTCCCTCTCTCTCTCTATCCCTCCTCCACTCGTGCTCTGTCTCTCTACCTCTCTCTCTCTCTCTCTCAAAAATAAATAAACATTAAAAAAATTTAGAGATAAACATACAAGAAATGTTATTAGGAAATAAAAATTGGGAAAATCCTCTCAGGATCAGCACTCGAGTCAGAAGGGGGATAAGTAGAATTGGTGAAAGGGAGAGGTGGAATGTGTTGTAGTCATAATAAGCCTTCAGCCAACTCAGTGGAATCTTTGCAGCTAGGACAGTCATGCGTTCTTTTCCCAGGTGGAGAGAAGAGGTCAGGACTTCATACTCATTGGATATAGGTTGCCCCCCATCAGGGGTAGGGTGGGATGTTAAGACCTTCAACAACATGCTTTTCGTTGTTTTTTGTTTTTGTTTTTTGCCTCTGGTTTTGTTTTGTTTTGTTCTGTTTTGTTTTGTTTTGTTTTGTTTTTTCAGCTGATAGTAATTCCCATTCCCAGAGAAGGCAGACCCCTGACCTACTGGAGAATGTCATTCAGTCCTATAGGAGATCCTGGAAGGTACAGTGAAGCCTTTACTATAAGGAAAAATCCAGAAATGAAACAGTAAATTGCTCTGTCCAGAACCTTGACATCATTAAGCTTCTTAATTCTTCAAGCCAAAAATCTTTTTTATGCTAATTTTTCTTGAGCATTGTCGTCTGCCATCTGCACAGTTAATACATCTGTTTAATATTCTCCCATCTTAGAGTGAGTGGGTGATGCTCTATTAAGCGTTCTCCGACTTCAGCTCAGGTCATGATCTCATGGTTCACAAGTTTGAGTCCTGCGTCAGGCTCTGTGCTAACAGCTCAGAGCCTGGAGCCTGCTTTGGATTCTGTGTTTCTCTTTCTCTCAAAAATAAATAACCATTAAAAAAATTAAAAAAAAAAGACTCTTCGATGTCATTTTATTTTAAATCTCAACTATTTACCACTGCATTTAACATCTGATGTTACCACAGTGACACGTGCATCTTAAATCATATATACATTCAATACATTCTTGCTACTCTTTTGCATGCTTTCAATTTCAGGCGAAATGCACTTCCTTAAAGATACTAGCTTAAGTGGCCCCTTCCCCATTATTTTCTAACAATACAGCCTCTTCTTTAGCGTCACAATAATTTAGAAATATACACTTATTTGATTGCCTATTTATTTTAAGAATTCCTGCATAGATTTTGTATTTCAGGATGGTTAACAACCTATTTCGCTCACTTCTATTGTGGTAATTGTGAGCACTGTTACCTAAACATTCTGAGCCCTCTGCTTTCCAGGACCACAGCATTATTGCAGTTCCTGGTCTCTTTATGGTCGTTGTAGCCATGTGATTAATTATAACTAATGCCCTACGAGCAGAAGTGATGTGTGTCACTTCTGTGATCAAGCACTTAATTACCAATGTGGGACCGCATGAGGCACTTTTTCCTCTGGCACCACAGTGGGCACATTTGAAATGAAGGATGCTCTGTCAGTCTGATTTCCAGCCATACCATGATGCACTGTCCCCCTCTGACTACTTTTGATGGACGGTCAGGGGGAGGAATGACAAAGTAATGTTATTTTAAACAGATTGTTTCATTGTTTGATAACGGGTCATAAACTGGACTATCCGGAATGACATACTACTTAACACCAGAGTAAGTCCAGAGCCTTGCGTGCTGTATAAACTGAAAAAACAAAACAAAACAAAACAAAAACATTGAAGGAAGGAAAGAAAGAATAATGCTATGCTTATTTAGCAGTGTATGTGGTTTTCTTGGATCCACGGCTCATTTTTTTAAGTAGAAATTTCTCACCATTTATCTGAATCAAAGAACACCCCAAAATGTGATGCAAGGAAAAAAAAGGTCCTATTTGCTGAGAAAAGAAGTCATCTTCCGTGCCAAGGGGAGGATATGGTTGGAGTACAAAGTTTCATTGAGTTAAAACATTGGTGGATTTAAAGAGAACAAAAGGTTTCCAGCATTTTGGAGGGTGTTAATCTTAATCACACCTGTATGTTTCACCGCAGAGGGATTACGTTTGTTCAGCCACCTAGTGATTAAAAACACACAGAAGAAATAGTATGAGTTACTTAGTTGCATGAGCACTGTTCCAACAACTAAGACTTAGCTGTTTTTAATTTAATTAACCAGGATGTTTCAAAAGAATGCGTTCACCTCATGGCAGTTGTGCTTATTTCTACTACCTGACAGGGTGGTAAAGTTTACCTGCAACTAAACTGTGCCTCAGTTTCTTAATCCTTGCAATGCTGTAATTCTGGGATTGTGCTGGAGGCTTGCCCTGGTCTCAGCCATAGGCTTGTTGTCCCCCTACCTCACTGTCTCCACTCCTTTTCTCCTCATGGTCAAGTTGACTGATAACACCTATGAACTTCTCTTGTGGTAAGACAGCTATTTATTTATTTATTTTTTTTTTATTTAAAAAAAATTTTTTTTTCAACGTTTATTTATTTTTGGGACAGAGAGAGACAGAGCATGAACGGGGGAGGGGCAGAGAGAGAGGGAGACACAGAATCGGAAACAGGCTCCAGGCTCTGAGCCATCAGCCCAGAGCCTGACACGGGGCTCGAACTCAGGGACCGGGAGATCGTGACCTGGCTGAAGTCGGACGCTTAACTGAATGCGCCACCGAGGCGCCCCGCTATTTATTTTTTTAAAACAGTGAAACTTTTAAATAGCTCTCACATCTGATTTCTGCGGAAAGGTCTACATGAATTTCACATTATTTGCTTCATTCAAATGAATTACAAAGTGTTTTTATCTTTCTATTTGAATATTGTTACTGATTATGTGTGGTTTCAGACAGTTGCTTTTGTCATCTTATAGAACTCACGGAAACGGTGGCACCTGGGTGGTTCAGTTGATTAAGCATCTGACTTTGGCTCAGGTCGTGATCTCCTGGTTCAGGAGTTCAAGCCCCCACATCGGGGTCTGTGCTGACGGTTCGGTGCCTAGAGCCTGCTTGGGATTCTGTGTCTACCTCTTTCTCTGCTCTTCCCCAGATCACACACACACACTCTCTCTCTTTCTTTCAAAAATAAACATTTAAAACTAATAAATAAATAAAAAATAAAACTCATGGAAACAGGGGCACCTGGATGTCTCGGTTGGTTAAGCATCAGACTCTTGATCTCAGCTCAGGTCTTGATCTCAGGGTCCTAAGTTCAAGCCGCATGTGGGGCTGCAGGCTGGGTGCGGAGCCTCCTTAAAAAATAAATTAAAAAAAAAAAAGAATAAAACATAGAAACAGACATTTCTAAGTGTCCTCAAAATTACAAGTCTTCTTTCATGTTTCTAGACTTTAGCCTAGCAGGTTAAAGCCTGTTCCTCCTTCCTTCCCCTCCTCCCCCGTTCCACCTCTCTTTCTTTCTTCTTTCACTATAAGTCCAAGTCCAAATCCTTCCTTCTGTCGTGTTGGTGCAGCATTGGTGATGATGACAGAATTAGACTAGAAGGCTTGGATTTGATTACTTTTTTTTCTTACTTCTTCTCAGCATTCAGATTTAGCCCTCTTTGAAAAGATACTAAGTTTTCCTCATATTCCTTCATTTTTTTCAAACTCCTCCAACATTTGAAACAGAATTGTGAGGAAGGTGGTATTGTTGAGCCAGCACAATAAGACCTAAACATGGTGCTGTGCTTGAATGTGCTGATCAGCCTTCCATATAAGACCGCGTTGTCAGTTATAGACTCTGCTTAATGATGTAATAATATAACTTACCACTTACAACTTATTGTGTTAATATATATATATATACACATATATATGTATGTATATTTTGAAAGAGAGAGACAAAGTACAAGCGGGGGATGGGCAGAGAGATAGGGAGACACAGAGTCTGAAGCAGGCTCCGGGATCTGAGCTGTCAGCACAGAGCCCGACACAGGGCTTAAACTCATGGGACCGGGAGATCATGACCTGAGCCAAAGTTGGGTGTTTGACTGTGCCACCCAGGCGCCCGTGTGTTAAAATATATTTAAAGTCAATGTTACTATACATATACGAAGATATCACCCTTTAGTTATGCTGATATTTACTAACAGCCTGTAAAAACATTACATTATGAGGACCTTAAGGAGACAGGGAAAAATTATGACTCAGGGATGGGATGTAAAATTAGCTCTACAATCTTATTGCAGAAACAGATCTACCAGGATATAAATACTTCTCGTACTTCCTTTGAAGTTAATCATGATTTCATGAAAATCAAATTGATTTTGTGATATCAATGCCACATTTTTAATCTCTTCCTTAATACTCAATTTTAGTGTTGATAATGAATGCATTTGTTCAAGACTGGAAAATTATGGGTTGAAGAGAGGCAGATGAATATAATGGGAAAATCTGTTTTGCAATTATGATGGAAGGCAAAGGCGTCAAATGATTAAGAAAGACATCTTTGGAGAAAAGTCACTGCTTAATTTAACTTATATTATTAATAAATAATCATTCATATCATGCTTTTATTCCTGTATAGTGAATGTAGGTCAAAGAAGCAAATCATTCAGACATGAAGATAAAATATTTGAATTCTCAAAGATTATCAGTGTACCTTCAAAAAAAAAAAAAAATAAAGCACAATTTATTATCCCAAATTCTAAGTAGTGTTGTGACAAAAACTGTTAGATATATCAAATATCCAAAAGATTGGTTATTAAAACTGACATTGCCTGTATAAACAGTGATTCTTTCATTCTTATTCCTATGAGTTAAATATATGTGTCAATGCCAATTCTGAATGGATTATAGTATTTGGCAGCTAATGTCACAACGTTACCATTTGTCAGGAAAAGTTTACTCGATTAATTATAGATTTATATTAGAATAAAATTAGCATATAAATTTTTAAAACTTTTATTTTATTACTCTTTAATTTAACATGAGGCCACCTTTTTATTCAGTGTTAAACCAGCTTTAAAAAGTTAATTTGTCTTGCAGTGCTATTTTTTTCTAACTAGCTAAGAATATTTTATAATTTTTTTAGCCAAACTTAGATGAATACCGACAGTAGTCATTTCCACGTTGCTGCCATTGGAGCTCCCATTCACTGAGTAAGCTCAGTTGTGATGTATAATGTTATCTTTCTCTGGGATTGGGCTATAATTTCTTATTTACTTAGAAATGATAAAATGTTGGGGTTCCCGGGTGGTTCAGTCAGTTAAGCGTCCGCCTCTTGATTTCGGCTCAAGTCATGCGTGATGCATGATGTGACAGTTTGTGGGATCAAGCATCAGGCTCTGTGCGGGAAGCATGAGATCCTGCTTGGGATTCTCTCTTTCCCTCTCTCTGTCCCTCTCCCCGCCTCCCTCTCTCAAAATAAATAAACATAAAAAAAAAGAAAATTCTGCAAAAAAAAGAAATGATAAAATGTAATGTTTGTGTAATATTTTTAGCTACACCTCCAACTATATTTTACCTTCTCTATTAACCCTTACTGGAAAGTAAGGGTTACTTTCCAGTATTAACCCTTACTGGAAAAGCAGAGTACCGTAATAGCTGCCCAACCCCTAGATGGAAAAACAAAACAGCAAATTTAAACTAATAGCACAGCATAACATAATTTGGTTGGGGATGTATTCAGATTATGTCAGGAAAGCCAACTCTCTGAAGATAAACTCATTTCTTCTTTTCTGCATTTTACTAACTTCCTTTAAGATAATTTTACTAATGGTGCTGCACTATCCTTGGGGCTTATGAATGGAAGATAAGAGGAAAACGAGGTGCGAGGTTCAATGATAACTCACCCCAACAGAGAAAATGATAATTGTCAGCTGTGATAACATAGGCAGCAGGTCTTGGCCCTATGGATACCGCCCTCTCAGAAAAAAGCCGAAGGCAAACCTTGTCATTAGAAAGGACAAACAAAAATGAAACAGTGCGACACTTACTTTCTTTGCTTTAGTCTTGTGATCCGTCTTTCCAAGGTTTTTATCACGATTAGCTGACACTTACCTGGGCTGGCAATGGCATCTGCAAAAATCATAACAGGAATTGCCCCTGGCCTCAGTCTCACTGTTTCCAAGCATATGCAAAATCATGGATCTTCAAAAATTTCTAGAAATAAGGGCTGCTTACAAGTTTGCTCTCAGGTGAGTCATTCGATTTTTTCTGAAATACCTTAACTCCCATGGATGTTTAATGAAAGTAAAGTGATGAATACTAGAAATATAGACTCTAGCATGAGTTCTTTTAGAATTTTTCATTTTTTCTGATAAATTTTGTTCAATGATAGCTTCTTCTTTCCCCCTCCACCAATCTCTGAAACGGTAGAGTGAGTTCTTTAAAGCCTAAGCATAGAAGTGCACAGTGACCTAAAATAATAATATTCTAAATGTATTTATTCATTTGCTTCTAAAATATTATGGAAATATAAGCAGGTCGGCATACATTTTCCATCTAGTGGAATATTACACATTGAGAAATCTCAGGACTGTTTATGGGATCAAAGCATGATATTTTACAATTTTTATCTCAGTTTTATCTTTCTTAAAATGGGAGGCTTCAGGGGCGCCTGGGTGGCGCAGTCGGTTAAGCGTCCGACTTCAGCCAGGTCACGATCTCATGGTCTGTGAGTTCGAGCCCCGCGTCAGGCTCTGGGCTGATGGCTCAGAGCCTGGAGCCTGTTTCCGATTCTGTGTCTCCCTCTCTCTCTGCCCCTCCCCCATTCATGCTCTGTGTCTCTCTGTCCCAAAAATAAATAAACGTTGAAAAAAAAATTTAAAAAAAAATAAATAAAATAAAATAAAATGGGAGGCTTCAAATAAATGATTCACTAAAGCGCCTGCTTAATTTAAGCTATAAAATAATTTGAGCAAATTTTCCAATATAAAGAGAACAGAAAGAATAATCTGCTCTGAATATTTGAACTTATTGTCTTATTTTATGTACACACTCACTTATCTTCCATTCCACTTTTCACATCATATTACTAGTAATAATAGCCAGAATGTATCGAGTGCTCACTATTGTGCAATCATCATTCTGAATACATTTCATGGTGTATTTTGTAATTCTTGCAACAGCTCTATGAGGCAGATGCGATTATTATTATGGTCATTTTACAGATGAAGAAGAGAAAGTTCAATTAACGCAAGGTCACACAGCTGGTAAATGGTAACAAGATGTGTAATAAGCTGACTCTATAATAATATATCATTAGCACTCATAATTCTGCCTCCTTTGAGACAGGAAAGCTGAAAGAATTCAATGAAGACCTGCCTTTTTGGCTCCTTTTCTTGCTTCTATTCTTGCTAGAAGCTGTACCTTTGCATTACACGTACCTTATAGTACAAATAACGTACGTCCTCCTTGTGAAGGTTGAGGAGTTAATGATTTCTTTGGAGTCTTTCAGCACAATAGATAACATGTAGGGAGTGACTAAGCAGGGTTGTCACGTACGTTTTTCAGACCACTGGCCCTACATACCTTGGCTATAGGGCATAAGTGACTTATGGCCAACACCTGAGCACTCATCCAGTTTCTGGATGCCTGAGGATACCAGACTACAATCTTCAATTAAAAACCCCAGACCCCAAAGGGCGCCTGGGTAGCTCAGTCAGTTAAGCATCTGACTTTGAGTCAGGTCATGATCTCGCCATCATGAGTTTGAGCCCCGTGCCGGGCTCTGTGGTGAGAGCTCAGAGCAGAGAGCCTGCTTCAGATTCTGTGTCTCCCTCAGTCAGCCTATGTTACGGTCAAGGTTGACCAAACAAATGAAAGCACCAAGCGGTGTTGCACAGTCATTGCCACTACCAAAGTCCTTTCTTGTAGAGATTCTGTCCATAAAAGGTAAAAGTAAGGGACACGGTAAAACTTTAGGATGGAAGAGAGAGAGGAAAATAGAAATATAAAATTTTGTCATACGTAAAACCTTAAAAAAAAAATTCCAAGAATAGGTTGTGAACAACAATGTCAAATGATGTCATATTTTAAAAGGATACAATATTCCAAACATCAGGTAATTAGAAATCATTGGTACAAATGTTCACTTTGTTGTACAAATTGTCACTACTATGTCCAATAGTGTAAGGAAGTAGCTAAAGGTTCACTAGTGCACCTGATAGTGGTAAGAAGGAGATTGAATTTAGTTAGGGAGCAGGCGAACACAAGGGAAAATCCCATCTCTATTTCAGATATCCATATAGACAAGGGAAGGAGAGAAGTGACATAGTAGATCAGGGCTAACTGAAAAGCATTTGGTATCTTTTTTCTTCTTAAAATGGAGGCAGTCTAAAAGAATGTAAGTAACATGGAAGGTAATTTTAAGATAGGGATCTTTTTGAAGACATACAAAGAAAGAGTCTTCGGAGGGAAAAAAAATCAAACAGTTCTTTCTCAGAGTCAGCAAAAAAGGAGTTGAGAGGAAAAGGGGGTAGGGAAGCACAAAGTGGATTAGGAGAGAAGTTCACACTAAAATGCTTCTGTTTCCCCAGGGGAAGTGGCGATGTCAGCTGCTGAGGGGGACTTAGGATGGGGTTGGGAATCATTTTCAATGTGTGCATCTCATCATCTAGTGCAGGCACAGGAAAAAAAAAAAAAAACATGTTACTCAGGCCTTTTCTTTCAGATCACATGTATTTAAATTTCCCACTCTTGTTATTAGAGATGACGTTAGAAAGCAAAATACTTGAAGATAAATTTATAACACAGTATGGATTAGAATATCATTGAATTATAAAAATTAGAGGGCAGTGCAGTGACAGAGCTTAGCAGGGTATTGAAAAAGTGAGAGAAAAAAGTCAGATCTATCCTCAAAATAACACGAGGAATTTAGAGCCACATCGAATGGATTAAAGTGTTCAAGAATCAATTATTTAACTCTTAGTGATACTGCAGTTTTATACAAATCTGTAGGCCATAAGGATACAAAGAGAGAAAGCATTAACACATATGTAGAAAAAGACAACAGAAGCTACTTTGAGAGAATCTTTGAAGTTACAAAAATGAACTAAATGATGAATTTCTAGTAGGCTGCGATCTGTATCCATTTGTTCATGTATTCATATTTTACGCTGGAGAAAACCAACACTATTAACAACACTATTTAAATTGATGCAGAATTTCATATAAAAGAGGTTTCTTTTTCCCTTAAGTCACTGGGAAGGAGACTACCTAGGTCAAGGAATGTGTTACGGGGCATTTTCTATGAAACAAGCACATTACAAAGAGGAAAGCACAGTAGAGGATGCCTGCCTATAATGTAACATTTGAAGATTACTTTTCAGCCCATTTCCTGGAAGCTGTGAGTTTAGACCTTGAAGGACAGACAGACTTTGAATATAGAGATGGATAAGGAATATGCCAGTTGCAGAAAATATCATAAACAAAGGGAGAGTTGTGTTAGAATCATAGATTGGGTTTCATGCATTCAATTATGCTGGACGATCACATTGTGAGAAGGTAAATCGATGTCAGATTGAAAGATATGTTAAGAAGTTTGGATATTTTAGAGTATGAGCTTCAATGGAGTTTTATGTGAAGTGTGATAGCATGAAAAGTGTATTTCAGATGTTATGCCCTGTTGAGCGTCTTCTCTGATCCGCCCTTCTCCCCAAGTAAAGCTAAATTAAATGGTTATTTTAGCAGTATATGCTATATCATGATATTTACCCTGATACGATATTTACCCATGATACGATTATTACCCTGTTCGTGTAGCCCAACCAGCCTCACCAAATCTCTTCATGTATTTGGACCCAAGGCCTTGAGAGTAATAAAATATTCCTCATACTGCTTTCCCATGCTGCTCAATATAATTTTTTCAAGTAGTTTAAGAAACAAAGTTAGATGTTAGAAAGCAGAGATTAGGTATCCTTAATCCTTGACCTCTTACGTATCAGTAGATATGACACAACTACAGTTGACTCTTCCAAAACATTGTGGTTAGGGGCATGATTCCCCCACAGTCAAAAATAGACATATAACTTTTGACAACCCCAAAACTTAATAGCCTCCTGTTGGCCAAAAGCCTTACTAATAGCATAAAGAGCCAATTAACACATATTTTGTATATTATGTGTGTTATATACTGTATTCTTATAATAATGTTAGCTATAGAAAAGAAACTGTTATTAAGAAAATCATAAGGAGAAGAAAATCCATTTACAAGACCATACTGCATTTATTGGAAAAAATCTGCAAATAAGTGGACCCCTGCAGTTGAAACCCCTGTTATTCCAGAGTCAACTATATAATAAACTTCAAATCTATCTATCTATCTATCTACCTATCTATATTTATTTATTTAATTTTTAAAATTTAGTCCAAATTAGTTATCATATAGTGCAACAGTGATTTCAGGAGTAGATTCCTTAATGCCTCTTACCAATTTAGCCCATCCCCCACTCCCACAACCCCTCCAGTAACCCTCAGTTTGTTCTCCATATTTATGAGTCTCTTCTGTTTTGTCCCCCTCCCTGTTTTTATATTATTTTTGTTTCCCTTCCCTTATGTTCATCTGTTTTGCCCCTTAAAGTCCTCATATGAGTGAAGTCATATGATACTTGTCTTTCTCTGACTGACTAATTTCACTTACCACAATACCCTTCAGTTCCATCCACAAAGTTGCAAATGGCAAGATGTCGTTCTTTTTGATCGCCAAGTAATACTCCATTGTATATATATACTACTACTTCTTTATCCATTCATCCATTGATGGACATTTGGGCTCTTTCCATACTTTGGCTATTGTTGATAGTACTGCTATAAACACGGGGATGCATGTGTCCCTTTGAAACAGCACACCTGTATCCCTTGGATAAATACCTGGTAGTATAATTGCTGGGTCATAGGGTAGTTCTATTTTTAGTTTTTTGAGAAACCTCCATACTGTTTTCCAGAGTGGCTGCACCAGCTTGCATTCCCACCAACAAGGCAAAAAAGATCCTCTTTCTCCACATCCTCGCCAACATCTGTTGTTGCATGAGTTATTAATATTAGCCATTCTGACAGGTGTAAGGTGGTATCCCATTGTGGTTTTGATTTGTATTTCCCTGATGATGAGTGAAGTAGAGCATTTTTTCATGTGTTGGTTGGCCATCTGAATGTTTTCTTTGGAGAAGTGTCTATTCATGTCTTTTGCCCATTTCTTCACTGGATTATTTGTTTTTTGGGTGTTAAGTCTGACAAGTTCTTTATAGATTTTGGGTACTAACCCTTTATCTAATATGTCATTTGCAAATGTCTTCTCCCATTCTGTCAGTTGACTTTTAATTTTGCTGATTGTTCCCTTCACTGTGCAGAAGCTTTTTATTTTGATAAGGTCCCAGTAGTTAATTTTTGCTTTTGTTTCCCCTGCCTCTGGAGACGTGTTGAGTACGAAGTTGCTGTGGCCAAGATCAAAAAGGTTTTGCCTGCTTTCTCCTCAAGGATTTTGATGGTTTCCTGTCTTACATTGAGGTCTTTCATCCATTTTGAGTTTATTTTTGTGTATGGTGTAAGTGGTCTAGGTTCATTCTTCTGCATGTTGCTGTCAGTTTTCCCAGCACCACTTGCTGAAGAGACTGTTTTTTCCATTGGATATTCTTTCCTGCCTTGTCAAAGATTAGCTGGCCATGCGTTTGTGGGTCCATTTCTTGGTTCTCTATTCTGTTCCATTTATCTGAGTGTCTGTTACTATCTTGATGATTACAACATTATAATACAGCTTTAAGTCCGGGATTGTGATGCCTCCTGCTTTGGTTTTTTTTTTTTTTTTTTTTTTTCAAAATTGCTTTGGCTATTCGGGGTCTTTTCTGGTTCCATACAAATTTTAGGATTATTTGTTCTAGCTCTGTGAAGAATGCTGGTGTTATTTTGATAGCAGTTGCATTGAATATGTAGATTGCTTTGGGTAGTATCGACATTTTAACAATATTTGTTCTTCCTATCCAGGAGCATGGAATCTTTTTCCATTTTTTTGTGTTTTCTTCAATTTCTTTCATAAGCTTTCTATAGTTTCCAGTGTATAGATTTCTCATCACTTTGGTTAGATTTATTCCTAGGTATTTTATGGTTTTGGGTGCAATTGTAAATGGGATCAATTCCTTGATTTCTCTTCCATTGCTTCATTGTTGGTGTATAGGAATGCAGCCGATTTCTGTGCGTTGATTTTCTATCCTGCAAGTTTGCTGAATTCCTGAATCAGTTCTAGCAGTTTTTTGGTGGGATCTTTTGGGTTTTCCAGATAGAGTATCATGTCATCTGTGAAGAGTGAAAGTTTGACATCCTCCTGGCTGATTTGGATGCCTTTTATTTCTTTGTGTTGTCTGATTGCAGAGGCTAAGACTTCCAATACTATTTTAATTAACAGTGGTGGGAGCAGACATCCCAGTCTTGTTCCTTACTTTAGGGGAAATCTCTCAGTTTTTCCCCATTGAGGATGATATTAGTGTTAGGTTGTTCATATGTGGCTTTTATGATTTCGAGGTGTGATCCTTTTATCCCTACTTTCTTGAGGGTTTTTATCAAGAAAGGATGCTGTATTTTGTCAAATGCTTTCTCTGCATCTAGTGAGAGGATCACATTGTTCTTGTCCTTTCTTTTATTTATGTGATGAATCATGTTAATTGTTTTTGTGGATATTGAACCAACTTTGCATCCCAGGTATAAATCCCACTTTGTCGTGGTGAATAATTTTTTTAATGTATTGTTGGATCCAGTTGGCTAACACCTTGTGGAGGATTTTTGCATCCATGCTCATCAGGGAAATTGGTCTAGAGTTCTACTTTTTAGTGGGGTTTCAGTCTGGTTTTAGAATCAAGGTAATGCTGGCTTCATAGAATGACTTTGGAAGTTTTCCTTCCATTTCTATTTTTTGGAACATCTTCAAGAGAATAGGTATTAACTCTTCCTTAAATGTTTGGTAGAATTCTCCTGGAAAGTCATCTGGCCCTGGACTCTTGTATTTTGGCAGATTCTTGATTAGTAATTTGATATCTTTACTGATTATGGGTCTGTTCACATTTTCTATTTCTTCCTGTTTCAGTTTTGGTAGTGTATATATTTCTAGAATTTGCCCATTTCTTCCAGAGTGCCCATTTTATTGGCATATAATTGCTCATAATATTCTTTTAGTATCGTTTTTATTTCTGCTGTGTTTGTTGTGACCTCTGCTCTTTCATTCTTTATTTTATTTATTTGGGTCCTTTCCTTTTTCTTTTTGTGCAAATTGGCTAGTGGTTTATCAATTTTCTTAATTCTTTCGAAGAACCAGCTTCTGGTTTTATTGATCTGTTTTATTCTTTCTTTTTTTTGTGTGTGTGTGGTTTCAATGGTATTAATTTCTGATCTAATCTTTATTATTTCCTGTCTTCTGTTGGTTTTGGGTTTTATTTTCTATTCTTTTTCCAGCTCTTTAAGGTGTAAGGTTAGGTTGTGTATCTGAGATCTTTCTTCCTTCTTTAGGAAGGAATGAATGGATTGCTATATACTTTATTCTTATGACCTCCTTTGCTGTGTCCCAGAGGTTTTGGGTTGTGGTGTTATCATTTTCATTGGCTTCTATATACTTTTTAATTTCCTCTTTAACTGGTTAGCTGATTCATTCTTTAGTAGGATGTTCTTCAGTCTCCAAGTATTTGTTACCTTTCCAAATTTTTTCTTGTGGTTGATTTCGACTTTTATAGCATTGTGGTCTGAAAATATGTATGGTATGATCTCGATCTTTTTGTACTTGCTGAGGGCTGATTTGTGTCCCCGTATGTGTTCTATTCTGGAGAACGTACCATGTGCACTGGAGAAAAATGTATGTTTTGCTGCTTTATGATGAAATGTTCTGAATGTATCTGTTAAGTCCATCTGGTCCAGTGTGTCATTCAAAGCCATTTTTTCCTTGTTGATTTTTTGATCAGATGATCTGTCCATTGCTGTGAGTGGGGTGTTGAAATCTTCTACTATTATGGTGTTACTATCGATGAGTTTCTTTATTTTTGTGATTAATTGATTTTATATATTTGGCTTCTCTCATATTTGGCACATAAATGTTCACAATTGTTAGGTCTTCTTGGTGGATAGACCCCTTGATTATGTTATAATGGCCTTCTTCATCTCTTGTTACAGTCTTTGTTTTGAAGTCTAGATTGTCTGATATAAGTATGGCTATTCTGGCTTGCTTTTGTTGACCATTAGCATGATAGACGGTTCTCCATCCCCTTACTTTCAATATGAAGGTTTCTTTAGTTCTAAAGTGGGTATCTTGTAAACAGCATATAGATGGATCTTGTTTCTTATCCATTATGTTGCCCTATGTCTTTTGATGGGAGCATTGAGCTCATTGACATTTAGAGTGAGTACTGAAAGATATAAATTTATTGCCATTATGTTGTTTGTAGAGTTGGAGTTTCTGGTGGTGTTCTCTGGTCTTTCCTAATCTTTGTTGCTTTTGGTATTTATATATTGATTTATTTGTCTATTTGTTTGTTTATTTATTTATTTATTTATTTATTTATTTATTTATTTATGTTGTCATGTTTTCTTCCCTCAGACAGTCCTCCTTAAAATTTCTTCCAGGGCTGAAATTTTTAGTGGTTTAGTGGTCACAGACTCCTTTAATTTTTGTTTGTCTGGGAAACTTTTTCTCTCTCTTTCTATTTTGAATGACAGCTTTGCTGGGTAAAGAATTCTTGGCTGCATATTTTTCTGATTCAGCACATTGAATATATCCTGCCACTCCTTTCTGGCCTGCCAATTTTCTGTGGATAGGTCTGCTGCAAACCTGATCTGTCTTCCCTTCTTAGGTTAAGGACTTTTTTTCCCTGCTTTCATGATTCTCTCCCTGCCTGAGTATTTTGTGAATTTGACTATGATATGCCTTGTTGGTGGTTCGCTTTTGTTGCATCTAATGGGAGTCCTGTGTGCTTCCTGGATTTTGATGTTTCTGTCTTTCCCCAGGGTAGGAAAGTTTTCTGCTATGATTTGCTCACATAACCCTTCTACCCCTATTTTTCTCTCTTCCTTTTCTGGGACCCCTATGATTCTGATGTTGTTCTTTTTTAATGAGTCACTGATTTCTCTAATTCTTAAATCATGCTCTTTTGCCTTAATCTCCCTCTTTGTTTCTCCTTCATTATCTCCGTAAGTTTGTCAAATATATTGCTGATTCTCTGTTCTGCCTCATCCATCCTTGCTGCCACGGCATCCATTCTGATTGCAGCTCAGTTATAGCATTTTTTTTTTATTTCATCCTGACTAGTTTTTACTTCTTTTATCTCCAGAGAAGGGGATTCTGATCTTTTTAGACTCCAGCTAGTATCATTATTATCGTGATTCTAAATTCTGGTTCAGACATCTTGCTTTTATCTGTGTTGGTTAATTCCCTGGCTGTCTTTTCTTCCTGCTCTTTCTTTTGGGGTGAATTCCTTCGTTTCATCATTTTGAAGGGAGGAAAGGAATTAATGAGGTAGAAAAAAATAAAATTAAAAAAAATTAAAATTAAAAAAATATTAAAATTAAAAACACACACACGCAAAAATCAAATAAGGGATGCTAGATCCTAGGTGTGTTTTGGTCTGGGTGCTGAAAGTGTCTTGACAGATTAGAGAAAAAAGGGGGGAAAAAGAAAAAAAAAGGAAATCATTTGAAAATTTGAAAAAATGAATACCTGAAGTAGACTAAAATGAAATAATTGATGTAAAATAGAATTTGAAAAAATTTACCTAGGAATACAAAAAAGTTAAAAATAAAAATGAATTTTTCTCTTTCTGTATTCAAGAAAAAGAAAAACAAAAAAAAGAGAAAAAAGAAAAAAAGGAAATCGTTTCAAAATTTGAAAAAAATGAATACACAGAAATAGACTAAAATAAAAGATGGAAGTGAAATAGAATTTGAAAAAAATTACACAAAAGTAAAACATATAGTAAAAAAATTAAAGAAAAATTTTTAAATAAAATTTGAAAATAAAAATGCATTTTTCTCTTTCTGTATTCAAGAAAAAGAAATGAAAAAGAAAACAATTTAAAAAAAGTAAGAAAGAAAATTGAATAGATGGACCTGCTAACAGACTGAAATACAAGTGAAATTACTTTGTTTTCCCCTAGAAGTCAGAATATGAAGCTCTTTATAGTCCATAAACTAAGCAGGTGGTGAGACTTCTTGAAGAGGGAGGTTGGCCCAGTTGGGTGGAGCTTAGTGTAACAGATCCGTTTTCTGCTAGATGGTGCTGTTAGCCTACTGCCTACTGGGGTGGATTGTTGTGGTGCATATAGGTGTGTATGTGCATGCACAGAAGCAGTGAAAATGGTGGCACCCAGCTACCCAGTCTCTAGTATCAGAACTCTGGTCTCCCAGGTCAGCAATCACACACCCATCCTGTCTTCAGCTTTCCTTCATTCCCTGCTTTTACATTATCCGTGACCAGGCCCCAGGTAGAACATCTCTCCCGAGTTTTGTTTCAGATGCATCTATTTTCCCCGGCCCCTTACTTCTGAGGCACTGTAGCTTTGACCCTTTCTGCCCTTCTGCAGAGGGTCTCACCGAGCAATGGCCGGGTGCCAGCCGCATCCAGGAATGTTCGAGGGACCATGCTGCTATTGATGTCCAGAGACTGCGGCCAGGTGCCAGCCTGCCCCAGAAAAAGTTAGTGAGATAGTGTAGCAGTAGCATTTCAGGGATTATGGAAAATCACATACCTCTGGCACCAGGCTTCACCCTCATCGACCTTGTTCCAGCACCAGCAAATGTGGCCATCCTCTGGAGTCTGCTGGGACCCAGTGGCCTCACAGCCTCTACCAAACACCCTTACATCAGTGGAACCGTTTCTTCCCGTGTGGCTCAAGAACCTCTTGGCCCCCACTCTGCTCTCGGACCCCACTCTGCTCCTAGGGATTCACCCTTCCCATCAGAGCACTGCCAGGTAGCGAACTGCAGAATTTCAGACCCTGCATTCCCCCTGCTTACAGTCTTAATGGAATTTAAACCCTCTGCTTTCTCCTTTCTCCTTTTTTAGTTCAGTCCCTGAGGTTATTTCCAATTTTCACTTTTTCTCCAGCTGCTTTTGGAGATGGGTGCTTTTCCCATATTCTCCCCCAGTCTCTGTCCTCCCTCCACCCACAAAAGCGGCTCCCTGCCCTCCAAGGTTTCTTCTTCTCCAAGTTCACCTCTCCACACTGCGTACCTGCTGAATTCTGTGATTCAGGTTGTGCAGATTGTTGCGTTAATCCTCAGATCAGTTTTCTAGGTATGCAGGATGGTTTAGTGTTGGTCTGGCTGTATTTCATGGATGTGAGACACACAAAAAACTTGCATGCTGTTCCGCCATCTTGGCTATCTTCCCTGAATTATTACTCTTAATTCCAGAAAACAGTTCAATAATGCTAACTTGTCTTTGTGTCTCAGGACCTTGTGCTTTCCAGAGGGGTTCCCCTTCCTACTCTATCTTCCCTCCACTCACATGATCCAAAGGAGTCTCATGCACCATCCATTCTTGAAGTTCCTCTGAATTGCCAGTCTAAATCTCAAAATTTTTTAATAATCAATAATTAAAGTCTGATTTAGGATTATGGCAGTAAAATGAGAATGCAAAAGATATTTTAGAGTTCAAATCAAAATGATTGGTTTCCAAATATGCAATGTAGTTGAAAGAGTTACATATACATATACACATGTATATATTCATATACATATATATGTATACACATATACATATATATACATATGTGTATACATATACATATATATATATTCATTCTCTGAACAACCCAAAAGAATTGTGGGATGTGACAATGAAATATTTAAGTGTATAATGGTTTATCTATATATTTTGAGAAAACAGGTGGTAAATTTTCCTTCTTAACACAGTTTCTTATTTGGAAATACTAGAGGTGATCAGCCGTTAGCAAATTCATGTAACGTGTGGTGGATTGCATAAGAAAAATGTTGGATTTATTTTGGTTTAGGACAAAGAGCAGAAATTAAATAAACTGAGTATTTCCAATTTACAACATATTAGGACCAAAACTGAAGTGGGTAAGAGGAAGAATGAAAACAGAACATTTTCTGTTTTTCTGCAACAAGTCTAACACTGTAAAAAGAAGCAGCCAAAATGGAGAAGGAAATCCTGAGGAAGAAAAAGAAAGAGGACAAATTCAGAGTTAGAGGAGTTGAAAACAGAGTGAAGATAAAACTCTCTAGATGCCTCAGTAAGTAATGACTTTCCAGGCAATTTTAGAAAGTAAATTGAGTGTGTTTATTGTCCAATGTTTTTTATTGAGAATGCACCACTGGTTTAATATAAAGATATAAAATGGGATCGTATATTTTTAATAATGGCATGATTCCACTCAAACTCCAAAATCTAGTCTTAATTTTGACGTGTTTGGTAAGTCTTTGGTATTTTTAATCTATGGAAAATTGGAATTTTTGTCAAAGGCCAGTCCTCATGGGAAATGAATAAGTTTCTGAAAAGCAGTTTCAGACACAAGTGTGCCTTCCTCCTGCCACCCGTCTCTCAAGAAACGCCAAAGCCTTTCAAGCTTTTTCAGCTGATTTCTGAGAGACTGCTAGGCATTTAGAAGTGTTGGTTATGGAGAAGCCAGAAAAATAATATTCTGTGGGTGGAGGTTCATAGTACCCGAGTCTTATGTTCTTACTTGGATAGCTGTTAAATACAATTTGCTTGATGGTTGTTCTCCATTTGAATGTAAAGTACACAAAATTGTCTCTAACAGCCACCTGTTCAGTTTGGCAATTATTATTTTAATTATATTGCTGAGTATCAAACCTCCAAATATACTATTAAACATGAAAATCCGTTCATAACTGTTCTCTGAAGCTTTTCGTTGGTAGTACATCAATGTCAGAAAATCCATGAGGTCTGAATCTTGACTTTTGAAGAATCAGTGATTGTTGTTATCAAAATCAGGTTATGACCCGGGAAAGCCACCACCAGAGAACACTCACATAATAGCATCATAAGACTCAATGCCACAATGATCTGGGAAGGGCAACTAACCATAGGCACTGCTATCTGCTTCAGAGGAGCACCAATTAATTTGTCTGCTCTCTGATCCGCTTGAAGAACTCAGTTGGAAACCAAACAAAGCCAGCTTGAAAAAAAAAAATCTAACGTTTGAGCTATTTTATGTATTCTTTCAACTAGACTATATTTTAGACTCCAGAACCAAGGGTCATAACTCTTGTATCTCCCTCTCTTCATAGAATTAGAGTTTGTCAAAGGTGTTAAAAATAAAATGAGTGTGAAGTCTCTATGAGAGCTATGAGAAGGGTGAGAAAAAGGTGGAGAAGGACTAAAGACTTTTAGATGCAAGTAATGATAACAACAACAATATTAAACGTGAAAGCTTTCTTTTCTCTATTCTTTGCTTCCCACTTTTCCCCTTGAGAACCAAATTGATAACTTACATTTCATTATGGATAACTATCATAAAAACCAGCGTTCAGATTTTGAATAAAAAACTGATGGAATTGAGAATTGACTTAAAACTTGATTTTGGGGTGCCTGGGTGGCTCAGTCGGTTAAGTGTCGACTTTTGATTTTGGCGCAGGTCATGATTTCACGATTCATGGGATTGAGCCTCACTCTGCACTGAACACATGGAGCCCACTTGGGATTCTCTCTTCCCCCTCTCTCTCTGCCCCTCCTCAGCTTGTGCTTTCCCTCTCTCACTCTCAAAATGCACGGACGAACTAACTAACTAAATAAATAATTGTTTTTTAATATCTACCAATATCTCAACAATCTCTCTATTTTTAAAACCCCTAATGAAAGCTCATATAAGTGACCTTTCCTCATGTTGTTAGAAACATGCATAAACTTCACTACACATTAGCAGTAATATCTAAGATCCTTGCCCAGAGTTAAATTATTTCCCTAATCTCAGATACAAACCTGGGTTTCTTTCCAAACCCCAACTTATGATTCTCTTTTAAGTCTGAGTGTCTCCACTCTTCTCACTAAGAATTTTATAGCAATGTCATGTTTATGTTCTTTTTAGGATGCCAGGAAGTTTGCAAGCAGTGCATGTGTGTGTGTGTGTGTGTGTGTGTGTGAATACATGTGCGTTTATGTGTATCTGTGTTCAGTTCCCATATAAATACATTTTTAAAACATAAATATAAATATATATTCTTTTTTAAATTATTTAATGTTTATTTATTCTTGAGAGAGAGAGAGAGAGGCAGAGTGTGAGCAGGGGAAGAGTGGAGAGAGAGGAAGACAGAATCTGAAGCAGGCTTCAGGCTCTGAGCTGTCAGCACAGAGCCTGACATGGGGCTTGAACTCATGAACTGTGAGATCATGACCTGAGCTGAAGTCGGACGTCCAATCAACTGAGCCACCCAGGCGCCCCAAAATGTTTTGTGCTTTTTTAAATGTTTTTTTTTTTTTTTTTTAATTTTTGAGAGAGACAGAGAGAGAGAGACAGAGAGAGACAGAGCACAAACAGGGAAGGGGCAGAGAAAGAAGGGACAAAAAATCCAAAGAAGGCTCCAGTCTCTGAGCTGTCTGCACAGAGCCTAACTTAGGGCTAGAACCCCAAAACCATGAGATCATGAACTGAGCCAAAGTCGGATGCTTAATCGACTGAGCCACACAGGTGGCCCATAAATATAAATATATATTCTTAAAGATACTCTTTTCTTGCCATGTTGGAATAATTGGCACCAGACTTATATTCCCTTTATCAACTAAGAAACTGAACAACACGTCTAAATAAGTAGCAGACGACAGGACACCACAAATATGATTCTTAAGAAGAGAGAAAAGTTTTACTGCTTGATTTCTATATTAAGGATATCTAGTTTGTAGTACTAGAGAAAAGGGAAAGGAGTATCACTGTAATCTCACTGAACCAGGGAAATAGAAATTAAACTTGAGGAAGATGAGGGAGCTTGACTTTATAGATTACAGTACCAAGCAAATGAAGTAAGGCAAGTAACAATGTCCAGAAATCTACATAGAAGACTCTTGAGATTTTTGTTGATATTAGGTTGTGAATCAAGAAGGAGAATCTCCACAAGACCAGTCAATGAGGTTATAAGCTGAGCAATGCCTAAAGCTCACACAGGATGGTGCAGGCATTAAAATTGCAAATAAGCAGACTGTGGAAAACATGTTGAATACCTGTGGAGCTCAGTTGAATCTGTAGAAGAATTATAATCTTAGAGTACATCACACTACCCCAACAAGAAAAGCAATGGCCCCACTAAAGCTTTGCAAGGCTGAAGCTAATCTACAAGTAACCTAACTGGCTGTCAAAACAAAAGTCAACTCATTTTTTAAATATTTTATTTCTTTTTCAGAGAAAGAGAGTGAGAGCAGGGGAAGGGTGGACAGAGAGAGGGACAAAGGATAGGAAGGAGGCCCTGCATTGACAGTAGTGAGCCTGAGACATGGGGCTCAAACTCACAAACCATGAGATCATGACCTAAGCCAAAGTTGGACGCTCGACCAACTGACTCACCCAGGCACCCCAAAGTCAACAAATTTTAAAAGAAGAAAATACATCCCAGATATTCAACAGTATAACATGCACAAAGTCTAGCACTCAATTATAAGAAGATATTCAGAAAATTACAGATGTTTAGAAATTAAAAAAAAAAACATATTTTGAATGGACCCAGAGCACTTTCTTACACCTTATACAAAAATAAATTCAAAATGGACAAAAGACCTAAATGTAAGACAGGAAGCCATCAAAATCCTAGAGAAGAACAGAGACAGTAACCTCTTTGGCATTGGCCATGGCAACTTCTTACTAGATAGGTCTCCTAAGGCAATGGAAACAAAAGCAAAAGTGAACTATTGTGACTTCATAAAGAAAAAGCTTCTGCACAGTGAAGGAAACTATTACAAAACTAAAAGGTAACCTTCAGAATGGAAAAAGGTATTTGCAAATGACATATCTGGTAAAGGTCTAATATCCAAAATATATTAAAAAAACTTATGAAACTCAACACCTAAAAACAAATAATCCAGTTAAAAAGTGAGCAAAAGACATAAATAGACATTTTTTCCAAAGAAGACACACAGATGGCTAACAGCCACATGAAAAAATGCTAAACATCACTTAGCATCTGGGAAATGCAAATCAAAACTACAATGAGATATCACCTCACAGTTGTCAAAATGACTAAAATTAACAACACGGGACACAACAGATGTTGGTGAAGATGTGGAGAAAGGGGAACCCTCTTACACTGTTGGTGGGAATGTAAACTGGTGCAGCCACTCTGGAAAACAGTATGGAGGTTCCTCAAAAAGTTAAAAACAGAACTACCTTACGATCCAACAATTGCACTACTAGGTATTTACCCAAAGGATATAAAAATACTGATTCAAAGGATATATGCACCCAACATTTGTAGCAGGATTATCAACAACAGCCAAGCTATGGAAAAAACCCAAATACCCATTGACTGATGATTGGATAAAGGAGATGTAATATACATACATACACACACAATGAAATATTATTCAACAATAAAAAAGGAATGAAATCCTGCCATTTGTGAGACTGTGGATGGAGCTACATTAGAAAGGATTAGGCTAAGCAAAATAAATCAGTCAGAGAAAGACAAATACCATATGATTTCACTCATATGTGGAGCTTAAGAAATCAGATGAACATAGGGGAAGGAAAAGAGAGGCAAACCAGAAAACACCCTTTTAACTATAGAGAACAAACTAATGGTTACTGGAGGGGAGATGGGAAGGGGGATGAGTTAAATGGGTGATGAGTGTTAAGGAGGGCACTTCTTATGATGAGCACTGGGTGTTTCATGTAAGTGATGAATTGCTAAATTCTACACCTGAAACTAGTATTACACTATATGTTAACCAACTGGAATTCAAATAAAAACTTAAAAAAAAAAGAAATAAAAAAAACATATTTTGAATAAATCATTTATGATAAAATGTCTTGGCAAATAAATAAGGGAGCTTGGCTAACTTAATAAAGGAAGTCTACTAAAAACCTAAAGTTACCATCATACATAACTTAATGACTTAGCACTTGCCTCCTCTAGGACTCGGAACAAACTAAGTATATTCCCTCTAGTAACATTTATATATAATGTTGAAGTGAATATTAGATACCTTAGCATGTACAATAAGGCAAGAAATGCAATTCATACAGCTTAAAAAGGAAAGTCATTATTATAGGTTGGGCTTCTTAAGCAGATTCTACGATGAAGTTTCACAGGTAGGGATTTTTTGTAGAAACACATCTGGAATCAATAACTATGGAAAGGAAGGTAAAGAACAGTACTTGATAGAAGAGAAAACCATGATGAGATGTGGAATTAACAAATCCTCAATTAATCCCATGAGATCTGTGGAGTTAGAATGCCATATTAGAATTGCGACCAGATGGCCAAAATTTGGCACTGATCCATGATGTTTGTTTACCTTTGGGAAAATTGAATGCCTTCAGCCAAGGGTACTCTTAACATCTAGGTAAGAAGTCTTTCACTGAAGCAAGATATGGCAGAAATACACAGTATTCACAGAAGTTTAAGTGTATAGAGCATCAGAAATAATTTAGTTTTGAAAATTACTGGAACTTGGAAGTCTGGTGACTCAGTCAGTAGAGCATCTGACTTGTGATTTTGCCTCAGGTCGTGATCTCATGGTTGTGGGATCCATCTTTGTGCTAAGTGTGGAGCCTGTTTGGGATTCTCTCTCTCTCACCTCTCTCTCTGCCCAGGTCACTCTTGCTCTCTCTCTCTCAAAAAAAAAAAAAAAAAAATTAGTGTGAATAAAATAGAGGTTGCATTTTGTATGTCTTTGTTATTTTTTTTCCACTTAGGTATGGTAGTTTATTGTAATTCATAAATGTATCCATTTCTGAGAGATTTGATTTAAGTTTATTTATTTTGAGAGAGAGAGAGGGGGCATGTGCATGTGCTGACACATGAGCAAGAGAAGGACAGAGAGAGAGGGAGACAGAGAATCCCAAGCAGGCTCCACACTGCCAACACAGAGGCCAAGGTGGGGCTTGAACCTATGAACCATTGAGACTTGAGCTGAAATCAAGAGTCAGATGCTTAACCAAATAAGCCACCCAGGCACCCCTAGCACAAATATTTTGAAAAGCATCGCTCTAAGGATTTGGAAATCAGAGTGTCTGGCCCATAGCAGTACCAGCAAGAAGACCCCCCAGAAATTACCAGGAGGCTAAAGAAATGTGTTCTGTGAATATGGCTCTGTTTTCAATGTCTTTTATTCCCTCTTGAATTGCACATGAAGACAAACCACAAATAATTGCTTTGACTATCATATTTTCCTCCATATGTCATTCCATTGTATGCATACCATGAAAGGTGAAAACATTACAGAAAATGTGTATGTCTAATCCCCTGTGAGAGGAAGTTTAGAAACAGAAAATATGGGTAACCTTTACACTGATGCAATGGGGACCAAATTTCATGCTGATATTCCAGATGGCCACAACTTTCCAAAGCCTAATATATAGTGTTTTTCTCTTGTAAACTGTTGTTAGTACATCAGTTGCTTAGCTTTAAATTAACATAATATCTCTTTTAAATGCCGTGGTTATCAAACCTCCAATAACTGAAGGAAGAGCAATATAAACCAAAACAATGCATTGATTGTGAAGTCTGGACTTTTTAGCCAAAAGACAGCTATGAATTGAAATCTGTAGCCTTGTTTTCTTCAGTGTAGTACTAAATAGAACAAGCCTACTTTTGGACTATAATTTAATTTACTACATTTTTTTTTTTTTTTAGCGAAGAGTCAGCATCAATTTTATATATACATATGCACAAAATGCTCTGTAGCATATGTTAGACCTCATGAAGTATGTGATGCATCTTATTTATATATCTTTCTTTCTATTGCAGGTAGACTAAAATGGCCCAAAAACTAAGGAGACATAGAGGATTACCGCATCCCCAATGGATTTTATTAAATAATCAATAACCATTGAAAAATGGCATCTAATAATTATTTAGAGTAACCAAATTCATGTAAGGATTTAGCCTTTAAAAGGTCCCCGTAGACTAAACTCTTTATCTTTTTTTATTTTATTTTATTTTTTTAAAAATTTTTTATAACGTTTATTTACTTTTGAGACAGAGAGAGACAGAGCATGAATGGGGAAGGGTCAGAGAGAGAGAGGGAGACACAGAATCTGAAACAGGCTCCAGGCTCTGAGCTGTCAGTACAGAGCCCAACACGGGGCTCGAACTCATGAACTGTGAGATCATGACCTGAGCCGAAGTCTGTCCACAGGTCTGGCCCTTGACAGGCTCCTGAGAGAAGCGCTCTAAGCCCTTGGACTATTTATTCTTTCTGACAGGAGAAGACACTATATTGTTTCTATGTCTAGTAAAGATCCATTAGACTTTGGAGGAAATGTTTATAGACCTTTGTTGAAAACGTCACAATTATCGTGGAAAACTTAAATCTCAAAAATTTTCTTCTTTTTAATTTTTTAAAAAAAATTTTAACTATGCTTCATGCGCAGTACAGAGCCCAACACTGTGCTTGAACTCACTACCCTGAGGTCAAGACCAGAGCTGAGATCAAGAGTCGGACACTTAACTGACTGAGCCAGGCAGCCCTCAAAAAACTTTCTCTCCTAATAAAATCTATATGGGTCCAGAAAAAAAAAAAAATCATATATAATAGCTTGTTTTGAAAACTTTTATGATTCTCCCCCCAAACACCTGTTCTCTACCAAAACAATTAAACTGACTCAATGTATTGGTAAAAGTTTTCTGAAGAGACGCTCATAAATGTTAGTTTTAAAATATAATTTTATACTGGGGCGCCTGGGTGGCGCAGTCGGTTAAGCGTCCGACTTCAGCCAGGTCACGATCTCGCGGTCCGGGAGTTCGAGCCCCGCGTCGGGCTCTGGGCTGATGGCTCAGAGCCTGGAGCCTGTTTCCGATTCTGTGTCTCCCTCTCTCTCTGCCCCTCCCCCGTTCATGCTCTGTCTCTCTCTGTCCCAAAAATAAATAAACGTTGAAAAAAAAAATTAAAAAAAAAATAAAATATAATTTTATAGAAATTTATAGAAAAACTATACTGGTTAGTGATTAATTTCCCTGCAAAGCAGAAAATGAAGAATCTACTACTTTTCTCAAATATTTAATTAAAAATTGATATTTGTCAAGTGCTAAGATGTATATACAAAGATGAAATTTCTGGAAAGAAGTAAACCAGTGTATATGGGTAAGAGTATAATTTTTCTACATTTATTGATTCTTGCTGTTTTGAAATGGGAGTTATATTTGTCCTTTAGAGTGTTGTATTAATTTTTGAATTAAATTTCTAGTTATAAAGCACTAAAATTGATCTTATTTAATCATAGAATTAACTGTTTTTCTTCTTAAAGACACTTCACAACCCAGGAGTTATTGAATTATATCAGTAACTCAAATACTTTCTTTGTTTATCGACAATATTTCACTCTGCGGGAGATTCTAGTATAATTATTCATCATCAGTTACCTATGCTTCCTCTGTGCTTGTTGTCTTATTCTCTTTCATGGAGATAATCATAGTACCTGCTACACAAAATTGTTGAGAGAATTAAATGAGCTTTAAAAAAACGCCTGGAACATAATAAGAGCTGCCTAAGTGTTTGCTGGTTTTACTAGCGTTATCATTAAAACCCTGAACAAAATACCTTTGATTAGCTTCCTGGTCACTTTTTATCATATTGTTTTGCTATTCTCTTCTCATTTCAATGAATCCTAATTACATGTTCTAGCTCTTCTCTAAACCAAGTGGCCTTTTGACAGTGGTGGGGGGTTTGTTTTACAATTTAAAATAAGTATGGATTATTTGAAAAATGACTATCATAAACTGATTATATATGAATGTAACTAACATTATTTTTTGGAAAAATAATTTTATTTTCTAAAACCAACAATTTTTTTTCCAGATTTACTGAGGAATAATTGACAAATGCAATTGTATCTATTTAAATTGTATGGTGCAATAATTTGATATACATTGTGGTATCTTTGATTCTGATTTCCAGATTCAGTCTCAATTTTGCTTGCTTTTCTGTTTTCATTCTTCTATTCTTACTATGCCCAGAGCTCTTAATTAAGAAACTCCTCATCTTTTTTATATAGGACAATTATATATAGAATACAAGCTGAGTGGGTCTGCATGAAAATCTCAATTACCCACCCATTTCCTAAAAAAAACACAGAAATTGGAGATATACAAAGAAGACACACACACACGCACACACACACACACTCGTGGGGTTATATTTCTGATTCAACTTAATGTGTCATTATTGAGTGGGTACCAGAAACATATGTTGGTAATAGCACTCATTTCATGAATGTCTGTGAAAATTAAATGTGGTGAACACACATTCTGAGCTTTCTCCATCATCAACATACACCACCAAAAGTTGTGCCTTTATTACAACTGATGAACCTTCATTGGTATATCATCATCACCCCAACTACAGTTACATCACCGTAACTACATGGGGTTCATTCTTGGTGTTGTATATTTTATGAGTTTAGACAAGTTTATAAAGACATGTATCCACCATGATAACATCACACAGAATAGATTCACTGCTTTAAAAGTTTTCTGGGATCTGCCAGAACACAGCCCCTACCTACCACTAATCATGTTACTATCTCTGCCTTTTCCAGAATGCCATATAGTTGAGATTCTACAATATGCAGCCTTTTAAGATTGGTTTCTTTCACTCAACAATATGCATTTAAATTTCCTCCATGACTTTTCATGGCTTAAAACCTAATTTTTTTTTTTAACATTGAACAATATTGTAGCAATTGACAGCTGATTCTAAAATTTATATGAACAGAAAATCTAAAGTAGCCATTTTTAAAAAGATAAATTTGAAGTTGTTATACTACCTGAATTCAAGAATTAGTCAATCTTCACTAATATACTATAGCATTGGGATATAGATAACCAGGTACATGGAGCACAATATAGTTCCAAATTAGATCCACATATGTATAGACATTGATTTTCAAGAGACATGCAAAAGCAATTTGGTGGAGAACGAATAGTCTTTTAACGAATGGTACTTGAACTGTTGGAAATCCATATGCAAAACCAAAATAGAACAAAAGAATTAGAACACAAATTTTTATTTACACCTTGAATTATATCCAAATATTAACCCCCAATGGATCACAGACATAAATATAAGCCTTAAAACTTTATTATTTTTTTTTTAATTTTTTTTTTCAACGTTTATTTATTTTTGGGACAGAGAGAGACAGAGCATGAACGGGCGAGGGGCAGAGAGAGAGGGAGACACAGAATCGGAAACAGGCTCCAGGCTCTGAGCCATCAGCCCAGAGCCTGACGCGGGGCTCGAACTCACAGACCGCGAGATCGTGACCTGGCTGAAGTCGGACGCTTAACCGACTGCACCACCCAGGCGCCCCTAAGCCTTAAAACTTTAAATAGCAATAAGAAAACATAGTAGAAAATAATTTGTGATGTTTGGTCAGACAAAGAATGCTTTGGTAGAACACCAAAACACAATCAATCATTAAAAGAAAAAACTGGCAAACTGGAATTTATAAAAATTTAAAAAATGAGTTATCTTGAAAAAGTACCGGTAAGAGAATGAAAAGATTAGCCTCTGACTCGGGAAAAAAATATGCAAATCATATATCTCAAAAAGGATTAATCCAGAATGTATGAGGAGGTCTCAAAACTTAATACTGAAAACAAAACAAACAAACAAACAAAAAAACATGAAAATGGACAAAGCATCTGAATAGACATACTACTGAAGAAGATACCCTGATGGCAAACATGTACATGAAAAATAACCCCCAAATCACTATTCTTTAGGTAAGTGCATATTAAACAATAAGGACATAGTACTACACAGATTAGAACAGTACACTATTTGAAATGACTAAAATTAAAGGACAAATGTTTAATACTACCACTACTTTTGAAAATGGTTCAGAGTTTCTGGAAAACAGTATTATAAACATGTACTTGCCATGTGATCCAGCCATTCCACACTCATTATTTACCAAAGAGAAAGCATAGTCTCTGTCAATATAAAGACTTGTACACAGTTTTTCATATCAGGTATGTATGTAATAACCCAAACTGGAATAATTATGATATCCTTCAACAGCTTAACAAAAATATGAATTATTATGTATCCATATAATTAAATACTACTCAGCAGTGAAAACTAACAAAATTGTGATAAATTCAACAACATGGAACAATCTTATAATAATTAGAATGAGTGAAAAAAGCCATGCAAAGGAGAGAATATACTGTGGGATTTCATTTATATAAACTTCCAGGAAATGCAGAGTAATTGATAAGGTTAGAAGGCGAATCTGTATTTGCATTGGAGCAGGTAAAGAGGAACAGAAAAGGGGAAGAGGGAGGGATTATTAAGACGCAGAAGGACTTTTTCGGGTGGTAGATACATTCATTTATTTAACTGTGGTAATAATTTCACAGGTATATATGTCAAAGAGTAAAATATATGCTTTAAATATGTGTAACTTAATCATATCTCAAGACATCAAAAAATCACAAAAAAACAGAACACAACTAAGTTGTTTGACCACATTTCCCCCTTTTTAAGCACCCACTTTCTGTATATATAATATTATTATCTTTCCAAATCTGTCATCTTTCCCATTTTCAGCATACTCATTAATTGTTTCTTTTGTTTAATGGTAATTCCTATTAGTTTCCTAAAAGATGCAATGCAGACATTGCAGTCTAGAAAATTTTCCAGTGTTTCTCATTAATTAAATCCTGACTCTACCCATCCTTATGGTTGAGATGCATACATTTAGTAAATGCAAAGTAAGAAATAAGAATTTATGTCCAGATATTCTGGAGGGGCCTGTTCTGGTATGAACATACCAGGTAAGTGTGCTCACTTTTCTAGTTAATTTTTTTTTTTTCATTTTCACTTACCCTAAATTCATGTATAATTTAATAAATTATTCCTAGTTCATCATAGTTTAAAAAAAAGTTTGCTTGAATCAATTAATTCCAAATTTTGTGTATATAAGGGCTCTTTTATGACAGGAGAAGAAACACTCTTGGATGATGCCTTTGACCTTCACAGCCCCTTAGAGGAAAATCCTTGCCTGTTGAATTAATGATAGCCCTTTCCTTGTGTGCAGGCAAGGACAGTGCAATTGCCACTGAGATACCTTGTTTGCTCACCCTGGATTGGATGGCTTTTGGGCAATTTCCCTATGAGAATGACATTGTCTCCTAAAGGGAACCAGCAATGGAAGGAAGTTCATTAGTCATTACCCCACACGGAAAAGAATGTGTACACTATCTTTTGGAACTGCTTTGCGAAGACTTATAGAGAGACATTTTTCTTTATCTTTATTCTAAACAGCATTATTCATTTTATTTTAATACTTTATCTCTATGCTGTAAATCTCATGTTTACTTATGGCTCCATATGGTCTAGGGCACACTAACTCTATCTTTTTCATTATCATTTCTGCATTCAAACCGAGATCCTAGCATGGTGTCTCAAATTAACTTGGTTCTTAATAAATATTGGATAATTTTTTAAATAGCCAATTCCAAAAGAGTTCATGGAAAGAGCTACTTTGCTATACTACTGATGGAGAATAATTTCTGAAAGGCAATTTGCAGTATATTCAGTAATTCAAAATATTCACATTTTATACCTTCTCATTTATCTTTTGGAACTATAACCAAAGGAAGTAATTAGGAAAGGGCAAAATGTATGCATAAATAAATTCAATATAGCAATGTTTATAATAGAATAAGCAAACAAAAGCACAATGTGATTGGCATGGTATATAGAGAATGCGCAAGTAAATCATGGCAAATACATAAAATGGAAGACTGTACTTCCATGGAAAATATAGTTACAGCTTTCTTTTTAATTTCAATAGGCTTTTTCCATGTACTTTTGTTCACATGTTAGACTTGCACTGTTCACTCTCTGTATCTCTGTCTGTCTCTCTCATTTACGTGTATGGGGGGGTAGTAAATATTCCATTCTTCTTTGCTCTTTTGTTTTGTTTTGTTACCAGCTCATCTTTGGATGAGATTAATTTCACCTGGGCTACTGTTTGCCTCAAAAAGCATCTCTTCTCTACTTACCTGGATATAATTTTAATCTTCTCTTTGGCACCTAAGTGGGAGGACTAGGTGTATATGCTTTATTTCTGTGAGTCAGTGGGTTTCTCCCAGAGGATAGTGAAGAAAGTTGCTGGGGACTTAGTCCACTAATCGGCAGTGGGGAAACTTTGCTTCAGTACATTTTCTGTGTGATATCACAGAAACCATTTTACTAGAGTCCAGTGGTATCATAATGATTATCTTAGCCAAGATTTATGTTTATATTCCAGCTCTAGGTTCTCCCATGTCATTCATGGAGAAGTCTGGTGACACTGAGTCCCTTCAACTGAAGGACATTTTTCCTGGGTTGCTCAGCGCATATTTTTCTCTGCATTGCCATGTCACTTCTGATTACAGACATGAAGTTTATCTTCAGTAAAAGACATTGCCTTGTTAGTCCTAAACTAGGGAAGGGTAACTGACTCAGGATAAAGGAAGTATAACAACTGACCAAGATGTTTCACATCTAATCTGGCCAGCATGATTGAGCCAATTGTGGTGGAATTACCCTTTCCAAAACTTATTTTGACCTCTAACTCTCGCCTCTAGGTGCAGGAGATATTAGTGGGGTTCTTAAAAATATATGCCTCTAACTGAAGCTACCAGTGAAGAGTTCTCTGCTGCAAAAACATTTTGTGCCAACTCCCCACAACTCTTTCCAACTTTTCGTCCTCTTTGGTCCATGGTATGTTGCTTTTAGCTGATAACTCACAAACTTTGTTGTATAAGTTATAAAAGTATAGTTTTAGTAGAGATTAATATTATGCTCTGATTTTTATAAGTTTATTTTATTTATTTTGAAAGAGAGAACACACGGGAGAGGCAGAGAGAGGGAGAAAGAGAAAATCCCAAGCAGGCTCCACACTCAGCATTGGGCCTGATGCAGGGCTGGAACTCACAAACTGTGAGATCATGACCTAAGCTGAAATCAAGAGTTGGATGCCAGCCAGGCACCCCTCTCCGAAGATTTTTAAATTCTTTGAAAGAAAGAATCTGTTTGGTCTATCACAGGTTAAGTGTTCTCAAGTTCAAGCAACCATGATTCTTATTCAGTGAAGTCATTTACAAACATGTTTTGAGGGGCCCTATTTCTAGGTGAGGAGCAGTTCTTAGGGAAAGAGGAAACAAAAACTTCAAATGTTAGGAAATGGATATAGATGCCATTCTAAAGAATCGTTTTGTTTTTGCTTGGTTTTTGTTTTTTTTACTAAAACCAATGAACTTCATCTAAGATAGTTGAGACACTTTATCTAATTCATTGTCAATCAGTCCCAAATTTGAAATCATTTATCTTGGTTGAAATTATATCCCTTAATTATATATTAATTAATAATTAATTAATTATATGTTAAAATGAAAATTGTATCCTTTAATTAATTATATATGTGTGTGTGTGTGTGTGTGTGTGTATATATATATGTATATAAAATCTTTCAAAAGTTAAATAAACAAAAACACTTTATTCAAGGCTATTGCAATAGGAGGAGGAGGCCAGAATTCAGTCTGAACTGAAGTTGATTGAAACTAAAGGTGGAAAGTTTGTTCATTGCTAGACTAAATGAGGGGTAAAGTACTGGAACATTAGAAGGGGAGTTGATCCATGTGATGTTTGAAGCATATTGAGTTTTTGCTTAATCAGCAATTTTTTTTTGTTTTTGTTTTGTTATATATTATATATATTATACATATTATATATATTATATATTATACATATATTATATATTATATATATTATACATATATTTTATATATATTATATATATTATACATATATATATATATATATATATATATATATATCCCAATAGGGAATATCAGGGGCTAGATATAGCAAGAAGCCTGTCCAGAATTTAGTCAAGCTGCAGAAACATAAAGGCCATCAAATAAATCCTAGGTGAATAAAAATACATTTAACTTGTATCAATTCATTCATATTTATCTTGTGCTAATTCTTATTGAATATCATTTTTTAAAAGTAATGCCAACATTTTTTGTTTTCAAAATGTATTAAAAGATGTTAAGTGCATGAATTAGGATTAAAAGCAAGTCTAGCTAGAAATTTCGATGATATTCCCTCCCCATCCCACCCTCCACAAATTGATAAATTCCCCAGTTATGGGAGAAGCAGCATGGGTGACAATGACTTGGGTGGAAATCAGACTAGTTTTGCCGATTGGGGGAACTTCTCTGAATGTCAATTTCCTGATTTGAAGAATAAGGGTCTTATTTACCTCATAGAACTTTAAGGAACTATAATGAGATCATTTTTGTAAAGGATCTAAATGAATAGAGTATGTTCGTAATATATATATATATATATATATATATACATATATATATATATATATATAATTACTATACTTGAGGGAAAAATACAATCGTTGGGCTGTAAATGATTAGTAGTTGCAAAAACTCTCCAAAAGAGATTTAACAGAGGATAGGATGCCTGTACCCTCCACCTTAGATCTCATGGATTGGCTCTATGTCGACAGAGCTGCTGGGTACACTGCATTTACCCAATTTCTTTGGTGTCATCTGGCAACTCCACAGAATTAGGTAATCATTTCAAACAGAGTTTGGATATGGATGGTGATATTCTTGCAAAAAAGGTAAAATTTTGGTATGAGTAAAGACGGCCATATATATGTATATGCATATATATATATATACATATATTTATATACATATATATCTCTATATATTACTTTTTCTGTTGATATCTGTATATTTTTTACAAAAATCTTCAGATGAGACTTATATGGGACTTTTTTTTTTCTTTTTGCCTAGGTACAAAGTGGATCCATATAAAATCTTACATTTGGGCGCTGCTATAGACTAAACTGTCCCTTCAGAATTCCTATGTTAAAGAACTAACCCGCAGTATAGTGGTAATTGAGACAAAGTATTTGGGACATAATTGGGTGTAGATGAGGTCATGAGAATAGATCCCTCAAGATGAGCTTTGTACCCTTATAAGAGGAAGATACATTAGAATATTCTCTCTGCTATGTGAGGACTCAGCTAGAAAGTGGTCATCTGTAAGCCAGAAGGAATGTTCTCACCAGGACCCAACCATGCTGGCAACCTGATCTTGAACTCCTAGCCTCTAGAACTTGGAGAAAATCAACATGTTATTTAAGCCACCCTATCTTTGGTATTTTGTTGTGGTGGCCTGAGCTGAGACCGAGTCCCTTCCAGGGAGTAGAAATTTAGAAACAATGCAGTCTTCAACCCGCTTTCCAAAGAAACTTCTAAAAAATAAATGTCTTTGGGAAAACAAATTCTAGATGATCCTCAAAGTGAGTATGAAAAAAAAAAAAAACAAAAAACAAAAAACATAGTTTTTCTCTCATAAACAACTATTTGCCATTGATGGGGTTCAGGGCACACTACCCCCAAATGTGGCCACTTTGCATGTTGAATCTTTTAAACTGAAGGAATTTCAGAAAATGGCAGAAGCAGGAAGGTCACTGACCTTCAACTGACCCGCAACTTTCTTCTCTGAAAGAGATCTTGTTGGAGGTATCCCTCTATATCCAGAAGAAAGGAGCATCCTTATCTCCAAAGACAAAGGATGCCAAGATTCTGAACAAACAAGGCTTGCTAAAGTTTCCTCCAGTTACTGTTGGAAACTCACTCAGTCTGAAACTGACTCAGACTCTTTGATCTCCCATATTTCTCCATGACTTGCCAGCCTTCATCAAACCTAGCATAAAAATACTCAGGTTTAACTGTTTCTTCAAGTCTTCATTCCCTTAAGAAGCCTCCTGTTCACATACAACTATTGTGAATAAATATGTTTGCTTTTCTTCTGTTTCTCTGTGTCAGTTTAATTTTTAGAACTGGTAGGTGGAAGGTAGACAGAAGTAGTGGAAGGAACAACGGAGGTGGAGTCCCAAGTCCTTGAAAGAGAATGATAGAGACTGAGCAGAGGCAAGGATGTGAGAAACAGGTTACATATTAAAAGCCTTGGAGCTCAACATCAGAACCTTGTGCCTTCCAACACCTTGGGGCTGACAGATCAAAAGCCACAGGTACAGAGCATGCGCTTTCTTCTTGCACCACTGCCCAGGATAACCCCTAGACTCATTATAATGCTTTTGCTTTGTAGGAGCAGCCCCATCTGGTGGAGAAAGGCTGCCATGACGGTTTCGGTAGAAACTTTATAGATTTCAACGGTGGGAGGGGTCGCCCAAATGATTGGCAGCAGTCTCCATTAGAGACCACCCCACTGAATGTCAAAGCTCCTCCCAGTCCAGAGAGACCCCAAAATCTCCAATCCCAAAGCAACCTAGGGGCAGGGGTAGGGGCAGGTCTACCTTTCAGAACCGGCCCACTCTCTTGTCTTGAGAGTGTACTTTCACTTTAATAAACTGCTTTGTGCTTGCAACTTTCCTTCCTTCTGGCTGTGGATTCCAGCGTGTATCCCCACGTAAAACTTGTGGGGAATCCAAAAACCCACACCTCATTCACACAATGCAGACTGTCCCAGGTACCAGACCCAGTCAGGGACCCAAGAGGGTGGAGGAAACCCTTTCTTTCCCCTATACCAATTACTTAGGAAATGATTCTTGGCAAAGTAAGTTTTACTCCAAGACAGAATAAGCCACTCTGTTATTGTAAATCCAAGCATTTCAAATGCCCTTACTTGCGTATTTTTCTGCTTAAATCTCTTCTTAGCACCAAATTTACCTTGAAACGCATTGGTTGATTCTTCAAACTGTCTTTAACAAATGATTCAGGTCTTTAGTTTTGGAGGTTCCTTGGCCTATGATAATGCAAATGTATTTCCAAAAGGTAACATTATGAGTCAGTAATTCATTAATTGCTAAATTCATTTATTTCTTCAGTAAACTTTTACTAAGTCAATTCGTTCTCCCAGGCACTGCTTGGGAATTGGGGACACAGGCCTGAGCAAAGCAGACCTTAAGGACAATCTTTTTATAGTTTACAGTTTTTAAGTAGCTACCAGTCCAAGAGAAGGTGCAGTTAAGACCTATGAGAGGGGTGCCTTGGTGGCTCAGCGGGTTATGCATTCGAGTCTTGAATTGAGATCAGGTGGTGATCTCATGGTTCATGAGTTCAAGCTCCACATCCTGCTGCACATTGTCTGGAACCTACTTGGGATTCTCTCTCTCTCCCTCTGTCCCTCCCACTCTCTCACTCTCTCTTTCAAAGTACACAAACTATATATATATATATATATATGGGAACCAGACCCATGAGACCTATGAGAACCAGAGATTGAAGGAAATAGACACCTAAAAGGTTCAGATCACAAACAGCTGAAAACTAACTTCACTTTCTTGAAAACTTTCAGAGCTGTTATGGTTGATGCATGGGTTCTGGTGCTACACTATGATTTTTCCTCTCTGGTGAAGGACTCCAAAGTGAAGTAAAACATTGCTATAAGAGTCATTCAATATAGGATCTGGAGAATACTGAGGAAGAAGGACCTCTGCAAATCTGGTTGCAAGTTCTGGAACACCATAGACTTGGGACTTTTGACAGTTGCAACTGGTCAGCTTCATCACCATCACCTGCAATCCATCCTTCTACTTTGAACTGAAATAAAAAGCGTGTAACATCTATTAGCTAAATAGCCAATTGTGTATCAGCTAGTTAGTTGATCTTGTCACCACCAATCTTAATTCCTTTAAAATAAGAGTTGTAGCCTGGTGGCTTTTGCCTCTATAAACCTATACTCTTTGATTGCAATTCACAGCACATTTTCAATTTCGGTCCCCTCCGTGTCTCCCAGATTGCAGTCCCAAAGACCCCAAATAAATGCTTTTGGTTGCTTTCCTTCCCTGGAGACTGAGGGGTTGAGAACTTTCACATTTAAATTTTATAGAATATGTAGGTAAAATAATGGGTCTCAATGCAATGTCAAAGACTACATTACAGAGACAAATTCTTAAAGGGAGACATATTTTCCTTTAAACCGTGAGCATATTCTCCAATTATTTGATCCTTATAATTTTTCGTGAGAAAGCCTCTTTATCTCTAGCTTCCAATGTCTGTTTGAAGATCTGCTCACCAGAGGAAGGACAGCAGAACCCACTTGACTCACCTTCCACTTGTGCCTACTTATAGAAAGTTGTGCTTTTTAGTTTAGATTTCTGAGGCTCCTGAAAACCTTTTGGTTGTGCAGGTAAGCATCTTTTGGAAAAACATACCTTCCCTTGAGATGCTTGCAAATATCACATCTGTTGTAGAACACGCAGAAACAGAGCTGTGTGCTCTAATTAAAGAGGAAAATTACTTGAAATGTATCAGTGGATCACTAAGAGTGACTGATGCAAATGTTTGGAGGAAAATAGCTCTTTCTCATTTGAAATTATGCTTTCTACACAATTGGTATGCCCATAATAGGTAAATCCAATTATATCTTTTTTTTCCTCCTTGACTGTAAATTAACAGTGAGTAAATGGCAAGGCATTAAAATTGTACTTTTGCATAAGCAAAAGTATAAATGTTACTCTGAGTCTCCTGAGTTTGCAAAATTTGACTGGAAATACTGTTAAAACATACTTTCTCAAGAGAATGTTCTTTGCTTCCAGCCTCCAAAAAAATAAAAATAAAAAAAAAAAAAAAAAAACACCCAAAAAAACCCCAAACCGCTACAACAACAACAACAGCTTTTCATTGCAGCATTTTGGAATCGTCCCACCCAGCAGGAAGTAGGATGTGTGCAAAGGACTGCAAAATTAGAAAGAAAAAATACTGCTGTTTTAAAATAAAGTTCAACAAACTTTAGTTTAACTTCCTACAAAGGTCGCATCAGGATTAGTTTAGATTTCGGGTCAAGTGGCAGTTTGCTTTCTATTTGATCTGCAGCAATTGAAGCATACCTAATAGAAGCACTATTTTAAACACAAAGGTTAAACTCTGTTGCATTTTGACAAAGGTTAAATGCCTATTTACCAAAGTTAATGACTTAATAGCATTTTGAATACCATTCTTTATATAAAGGTTAATCTCATATTTTTGACTTCATGTTTCCTTTCTTAAGAGGAAATACTCATTAGGGCTCAAACAATTATCTAATTGTTAATTTGTTTTGATCTTATTTATAGTTCTTCAGCCAGAGTATTATCTGTTTTGATTGCAAAATAATTTTTTTAAGCATTCAGGAAAAAAATGCTTAAAGAGAGAAATAAGGTTATTACAGAACTATTGCTTTCAAAGAGGCAAAAAAGAAAAGGATGAAAATTTTAGGAAGAAGTCTAGAGCAGAGATATAATCTATGGTGGGATCATATACTTATCAAAGATGTGCATGAGACTGGTCAAAGAATTTCTATTCACTGTAAAAACAAGTACTTTCTTGGACTCAGTAGAAATATCACTATTAGATGATCAGAAAATGTGAAAAAAAAATTTACTACAGAAGAGGAAGGCATATGGTCAATTTGGCATTTCCTTTTGATGCCATTTTTAGTTAATATTATTATAATAAATTACTTCATGTAGAACATTAATTAGAAAAAAAGCATCGCTGAAGTATATCATTCATCCTTTTAAATACATTTTCTAATACCTTCATCTCACTTACTCTTCAGAAATGAAACTCAGAGTCTAGGTGACAAAAACTGATGCTGAGTTTTGGTGATGTATATTATACATTTTGGAAAAATACTCATATTTGCAGGTGCTATAAATTTATTGTTTTACAGGTAAAATATAAACGTGTGCAACATCTCAAATTTAATTACTAGTACAGCTAAGAGTGGCATAATTGTGGCAAGGTTCATGAATGTTAAATGAAATTTATTTCAAGGTTATGGTGTAAACGACAAAAAAAAAAAAAAAGATGGAGGACAATATCAGGAAGATAATTGTGAGAATTACCCTTCCTTTTAAGAAGAAAGCTCAGTCAGGCAGAGGAATGCCATCTCCTCTGTCAAAAGGTGAAATCAGCGTGGACTGAAAGTCAAATTTTGGTTTTAAATGAGGTAAACAAATTGGATAAAATAAGTGGGTGTATTCAGGGAACAATGGAGGTTAGGCCAACCTCATGACCAACTAGTTCAAAAACAATCTTTGGGTAAATCTAAGACCTCTTGGGGTAAAAAGCACTTCTTGGATAAACCAACTGGTAGAATATCCCAATAGATCTTTGCACCACTTTGTGTTTTACTAATTTTATTACTGTTCTGAAAAAGCGTTCTCTGTTTATTTCTCCATGATAATTCTTTCTCTTTTATTTTAGCATATCCACATTTATCTTTTTTCTTCCCCATTTCAGTTCAGTGTTTCTTGGGAGATGTTACCTGAAGTTAAGTTATTTAAGTTAAGTTATATAACTAAAGTTATTTAAACCTGATGTGTGGCTTGTCCATTAAGTGTGTATTTTGGTATTGATCACCAAACTCTTTTGATGACAATGACTTAAGACAAAATAGAATATGTAAAAAGGCAAGAACTTATTAGGAGCCTCGTGTAACATTATTCTCATTTTGGGACTGTAAAACAGTACAATGATGTTATTGTAATTTTATTTTAAGAAAATGCAAATTTATTTTGACAAACCATCTCATAGTGATTCTAAATGGATGAAAAAATATGAAGGCATTGTTGAGCCAATCACATTATGGTCAACTTTCTGTCTGTGACTGAGGGGTGTACTATCTGTAAAAATAATTACTAGAGATTTTATTCAGTGTATATAAAATTTCCTTCAGTTTAAAAAGATTATTCATACAGCATTAAAGAAAAGATGAAGAAAGCATTTGATTCAAATGAGAAAGAATTTAAAGTGAACTGATTAGCCTTGTTAGGCTGATCACGATTAGAGCAACGAGTGCATTTATGGAGTCCTTGTATTCCATATTCTAACGTAGTGCTTTGCTTTCGCAAAGTGAAGGAATATGAGCCTGAGAATGCCAGTGTTATCAGATTATCCCCTACTGCTTCAGATGAAAGGGTCAATCTGGCAAGAAAAAAATATAAATCCTGGAAAAAATAACAATTTATAATCATGCCAATAGGTTAAAGTAAATAGATATTTTAATGACAATGTGTCAAGTTGGTCACTAGAAGAATTGTTTTTAACATCTATTTCCAGGTAGATGTCATGTCAGAGTTACGATGGAAAGTTCAGATTTAGAAGTAAAAAAATAAATATTAAACTAATTAGTGATATTCAATTAATGACTTTTAAGTTGTGGATTTAAATTGAATACTTTGGGTAAAAATGAATTTTTCCTTTGATAATTTAATTGAGAGCTGCTCCTTAAATTCTTGTGGGCTTGTAGGGAAACAGTCAAATGTTATTGTGTAGAATTCTGGTGGCTGACAATGGGAGAACAATGGACGAACAACTGGAGGTCCAGGAAGGTCTGACCATGGCCTAGTTTGTTTGTGAATTGCTAATGCTCAGAAACCCTTGCCTAGATGGCAACAGTGTCACATCCTACCTCTGTCTCCTCTCCCTGTGGCATTCGTTGCACATTAGCGACAATCTTAGTCTTTTGAGTGTAACCAATGAGAATTATTTCACTCGTGTCATTTCTCAGCATTTAGTGTTGCACTAGTAAATGAATAAATAATCATCTTGTGATCAAGAGTTCTGATTTCAGTTTCTGGTTCTACGTCGAATCATCTATTTAGTCTCATAAACTCTATAAATGTGAACAATAATGCACAACGGGTTGTTTATAAGTGTGACAATGTTGTGATAATTTACTTGAAAGCATGAAAAGTAGAAGCTAGTCCATAGCAGAGTCTCAAGATCTACCACTTAACTTTAAATATAAACTTTTTGAGATTTTTGTTAAAATAGATTCATACTGAAAACAGTAACATTTTGATTTTATTGTGTAGATTAACAAGTGTTAGGTGGACAAGGGGAAAGATTTTACACAAACCAAAAAATAAATAAATAAAAAGTTTTTGGAGTAGCTTATATGCATTTGATAAAGAATCATTCTAAGTAGAATGATAATCTTAATAAATAATTTTCGATGGCCAAAATTTCAGGTTAGGTGTAGTGGAGAAAATATTAGAGGGCAAATTATTATAATTTTCAAGTCACATCAATCTCTTGGTTGCATCTACTGATATATTTAGCAGTTTAGAAACTAATATTAATACTATTATCACTATCAATTTTAAATTATTTTAAAGCAATAGATGTAAGTTAATAATTCAATTATCAGGAATGTTTACCTAGTACACTAACTAAAACTTATACTATATAGAACTAAAATTATTTTTCTAATGTAGATAATATTTATTCCCAATATTTTACCTGTTGGTGTATCTAATAATATTTTGGGTCTGATTTAAAAATTAGAATACATTAAGCAAACATAAGTGTGTTATTTGAATGGGAAATCAAAAATGGAAACCATAAAAGTCATTTGTACATATTGGAAGGTTTCAGTCTACACAATAAATATTTATGGAGCTTATAGTTTCTGTTATCAACAAGGAAAATAATATTTTTGAACAACTGTCATAAATTCATATGGCATTTATCTCAAAAGCAATGTTTAGTCTAGTTAGTTATGGTAATATTCAGTTAAAGAACAATTGTATCTGAATTATTTAAAGGCAAAATGCATCTATGTAATAATAATTTACAGAGGTTACAGCTTCCGTTCCCAAAAATGCAAGGTCTCACTAGGTCAGTTTTTGGTACCATCAAATTCCCTCATGCTTTGGAATTTTTATCCAAGATTGTTGAGAATTATTTGAACAAAACCCATCAATGCCATTGACCTTCAGTTCAAGAAACAAAGTCATGCAAGGAGTAATCATGAAATTTATAGTTCACAAACCAAAATAAACTTCTCATTTTCTCACTAATTATTTTCTGTTGATATAGGAAATGCTCCCTGAGTAGGTGACATTTACATTAAGACCTGAAGGATGATAATGAGGTAAAGGAGCACATTAAAAGTAGAATAGGGCTTGGTACAGAAGAGTAGAAAGAAAGCCATTGCAAATGAAGCACACTGAGCAGAATAGAAAATGGTGAAGCATGGGTTCGAAAATTAGCCACCAAATCAGTGACATAGGTGAAGATGAGGATTTTAAGTTTTATTCCAAAGTCAGTGGAAATCCCATTTCCTCATAGCAAAGGGACAGTTATAAGCAACTGGAAAACTAAGAGGGAACAGGCCACATACAAATTTTCTCAAAGCTTCAAAATTTCTTGTCACCATAACATGAGATAAAATATCCAGACTATATTGAGTTCATTAGAATAAAACTCAAACAGCAGTGGCCATAGAGTTTTAATGAAGAAAGAGATCACTTTGAGATACAAGATATTCACAGTATTGCACGGCTGGAAAACATCATAGAATAATAATACCATAATTCAATCTTCTCATCTATTTATGAAGGAACAAAGGAGTTCAATGTATGTTTACCTCTGTATTTTTTTCTTTCATTCCAGATGACAAAGTTACCTAAATGAAATGATGTCAACTTGCAATGTATATCAGAATTTAATTAGTTTAAAGGCATTTTTTTTTAAATATTCAGTGTAACGGGGAAAGGATTTTTATGACAATGTAAAGAATACACGTGTCTTCCACTGATTGGTTTACACCAGCGTCCACTTTCACCTTCCTGTCTCACACCCTATTGATTACTGTGATTCAGTGATATTTGTAATAATTATTCAGTTAAGCACTGTGAGGGATAGAGATGCAATCCCTTAAAGGAATCAATTATGCACTGGGCTATGAATGTGCAACGGTTTAGGGAGGCAATACCGTTAGAGTTGTTGCTGCTATATATTTGGATGTGGGGAAGCAAATGTATCTACTCGAAAGAATAATTGGAGGCAAGACATGAAAGATAATTAATAGTCTAAAGAGCAGAAAAACAGAGTCTGAGGAATCCAGGGATGCAACATTTTTCAGGGTAGGAATCATCAAGGGATGGTCTCTGGAGATTTCATTTAAAAAATAAGAAATTATGTCCGCATTAGACACCTCTGCTCTGTAAAAATCTCTGCAACTGCAAAACCAAAACTAAAATCCAAAACAAAACTCTTAAGTAAATCCACTTGTGACTGCTTTTGTGGACAGTTTAATTATTTTGGAGGATAGGTTTTATGTAACGATACTCTTCATCTATACTTGTATGCCAATGCTCCCTACCATTTTATTTTAGATCATTGCCAATGGAAATAAATGGACTGATAATGTCACCATTCTTTTAAGTATATTTTCTAGGCTTACCTTATTTTCACGTATAAATGGATCAGCTAATTTACTTATTTATTCTGCATTATTGTAGGTCTGGTACACTCAGATACTGCAAGTGCAATGCAGACCTGATCCCTGTGTGTATAGAACTTACATAATAACCAAAGAAACAAGACACAAGTAAGAATGACAAAATAGGGACGCCTGGCTGTCTCCAGTCGGTAGAGCATGCGACTTGATCTCACGGTTGAGTCCGAGCCCCATGTTGGATGTAGAGATTACTTGAAACTAATTTTTCTTTTTCAAAAAAGAATGACAAAATAAATAGAGTTAAATCGTAATGATGGCTACTGAGCAGAAACATGGAGTATTAAAGAAAGTTTAGTGGTGAACATGACGTCTACAGGAGAAGGGGGGTATATGGCTTGTAATGCCTGTAGGTTTTTAGTGACTAACCAATTCCGATTTTATTAAACAGACTTGCCAACCAGCACGTGACTTCATAATAGCTGATAAAATGTTGAAATTGGCACACTAAGTCTGCAGTTCTGTGGAAAATTGTGTAAACAAAGGTGATTATAAAAGCCAGGTGTAGCTATACGTGACGTCACTTGAAGGAGGCAAAAAAGTATCCAACATTCAACTTTCTACATCATTGGTTTACTTCATTCGTTAAATTATGATATACAAGACATAGTATCATTTATTATATAACAAAACATAGAATCTAATAATTGAAAAAATTAATTTGAAAATTTATTTGCATTATTCATATCTTCTTTACATTTCAGATTGTGTTTTTGCCTTTTCTTTATGAATTATAGGATGCATTTGCATGTTTTCTTCCCAGCTAATTCTGCTATCTAGTGTTCATGCATGGCAGACTCAATGTCTTGTCATATTCATAATAAAATATATACAGAGATAGATATAACTATAAACATAGATATATATGTGTGTGTGTTCATCTATATTATATGTAATGATATACACATACACACAAACACATATATTTCTTATGATTGATTTATTAGGCCTGTCACCGTGTCAGACATGAGTAGATCTGTGGTATGCCTGATTTTACAAAGTCATGTCTGCAGCTACTAAATAGCTTGCTGTCTTCAGCTTGTTCAAAGGGATCTGGGAATTTCTTTCCAAGTATTTGCCTAACAATCTAGGAATTGAAATTAAAACACTACAACCACAGATTTTACTCCAGCTTCCCTTTTGTGTCAGAACTTGTGATTTGCGCTCAAATTCCAACTTTACAATTAATTAGCTCCACGGTTCATTTCATATGCTACTGAATCCCTCCGAGCCTCACGTTACAATTTGGAAAAGTGAACTGAAATTCTGTAAAATCATTCGAATTCTCTTCCAGTAGTAACATTCTGCAATTCTTTCCTCATATTAAGTGTTCTCTTGCATTCTCCAGTGTTTCAAAACTGGTCAGAGGGAGGTCTTGCTCTGACTGAATCAATACTTGTTATGGAGCGAGGCGATCTTTAGACACAGGATATATCAGAGATATATCGAGTTGACTGTATCCCTGAGTTCAGCTAAAATACATTAAACATGTATTCTATGTTCTTAATCTTCCTTGAAAGCAAGCTAGCAGGCAAAATAGATATTCATTTCTTATCAGCTTAGTCCAAAATGTAGGAAGCAAAATCCTCTATCCTAAATAAGCATTTGGTGTACAAATGAATGTGACAGGTTTACAAAAAGGGGGAGGGAGAAGTGCCTCTGAGAAACTGGAACTCATTTCTTGCTGAAGTACAGGGCGCCGTTTGTTGCAGTAAAGCTAAATTAAATAAAATGCAAGCAAACAAAATGATAAGTTCCACAGACCGCAGAGAGCTGTGTAATGAAACTTCTAATTTTATTGGCACTTTATTTTGAAAAAAGAAACGAAAATAAAATATGTCTATTTTAGGGATATATTGACTCTGGGAGACAAATTTCAGACATCTTTTTTAATTGAAGAAAAACTGAGTAATGGGACCAAAATGCACTGTTCCGTGAACTGAAGGCCTTTTTAAGCGGAAGGAGTGTGTTGATGTACATATGAATTATGAATGAACAGTTCATAAACAGGAAGGTCAGTAAAATGCTTCAATGATAATATTTTCAATTTATATGACTGTAAAATTACACATAGATATTTATAACCAAGCACTCGTCTCAGTTCCTATCAAATATAACTTTGACCAGATTTAGTGGGGTTGCCCTCGATTTAGGGCCAGTCATTCACAACTGGGAGTGATTTGGAGATGTCTAAAGATATTTTTGTTTGCCATAACTGGGAAGGAGCAGGCCAAGGGCATTGCTACATTTATTGGCTGGAGGCCTGATGCTTCCAGGCAATGCCAACGATGCCCCAGAAAGAGAATCACCCAGTCCCAAATGTCACTAATGCCAAAGTGGAGAAACCCTGACTTAGTTATTAAATTAACCCTTGTCTTGTACGTCCTAAGTATTTTCCCAGGTTTTGGTTTTCGATTTGGATGTTTTACTCCTCTTTTGCTATAAAACTTGTATTACTTAGTGTTTGAAAAAGCAACTGAATTTTCCTGTAACAGATTCTTACTTTGTTTTTAGAAGTACAAAAGACTTCCATTCAAAGAACAAATACCTTTGATATATTTTTTCCTTGTGATTTTCTTGGTGAATTCTGTTTAATCTTTAAGCTTTTATTCATTCATCTACTGTCCCATAAATACTTACTGGTAATCAAATAAATACCAGGCACGGTGCTAGGGGCCAAGAAAAATACCATCCGTAAAACAGGGATGGTGTCATTCCTTGTGAATTTATGCTCTTATAAGGAGAAACAGTAATCACATAATCACTAAAGAACCTGGAAAATCCTAGCAACCATATGCGGCAAAGGAGAGACTCAAGCTCTGTGCTAGCATATAAGAAATGGATTAGGCTTTTCAAGAGGGGTTAGAAAATTTGTTTCCACAGAAGTCACAAACAAGCTAAAACCTGAAAGATGTATAGGAATTAGCTAAGTGTAGGGGTTTAGAGGAACATTCCAACTGGGAGAAATATTTATGTAAAGACAAAATTCAAAAGGAACTCAGCATTCAAGGAAATATAGGAATTTCAATTATTTAAGAGGTAAGTAAAAATGTAAAAATTATTTTTCATCCAAGTGGTAAATAATTTTTCCACCCAAATAGAAAATAAGTTTTCCAGAATTAATGAGTAAGCAATCTTTCTATTCCACCTTAATTATACACAGCTATTTTTATATTTCTATCTGGGTCTCGGGATATTTGTGTTAGGAAACTGACCTTTCAGTCTGTCCTTTCATGAACATCAGATATCTTTAATCATTTGACCCTTACAGTATTAGTAAGATGTATTTCAAATTAAATAGGATCTTTGAATTATGCAAATGAGGCAACAGTTTCTCATCACTTCAACTTTTTCCCACTGTCAACAATTGTTTATTCCGTGGCACCAGATGATTAAATCATTTAAATACTTTATGTTTGATAATGTGCCCTATACTCCAAGGAAACCATGGAAACCAGTGAAGTGAAGGAAACACGTGCTATTTTTTGAACAGCTATCTCAAATGAAGCTTTGTATAATAAAAGTAAAAATACCAATTACATTTTGAATGCTTGCTCACTATGATCCACTGAGTAAAAGCATTGCATGAATCTTGCTTGATCTTCACTTGTCCAATAAGACATAAACTCCATTTTATTAATGAGAAGATCAGAGCTCAGTGACTAATCCACAGTCACACACAGCTAGTCAGATTCAGGATTCCAGTCCCCAAACCACTTTTACTTCAGGTCACGTGTTTAACTTCAATGCTAACCAGTATTTCCTATTTTTTACACCTATATTACAACTGGTGTTCAATCAGGTTTGTAAGATTAAGTTCAATCCCCAGTTTCTCCAAATTTCCTTGTGTATTGATATATTTTAGCCCTCAAACCACATAATTTATGTAGGAAAGAAAATCTGTGTTGGCATAAATATTAACACTTCCCCCCAACATTTCAATGCACTGGATAAAGACTCAACTCTGAACCATTTGATTAACTTGGCCTGAATGAAGAAATATTTCATATTCAGAATTATATCTGAGGGGCGCCTGGGTGGCTCAGTCATTTAAGCTTCCGACTTTGGCTCAGGTCATGATCTCTTGTTTTGTGAGTTTGAGCCCCAGGTCGGACTCTGTGCTGACAGCTCAGAGCCTGGAGCCTGCTTCAGATTCCGTGTTTGTCTCTCTCTCTGCCCCTCTGCTGCTTGCACTCTGTTTCTCTCTCTCTTAAAAATAAATAAACATTAAAAAATTTAAAAAAACAAAGAACTATATCTGGCACACAA